>NW_009941164.1:0-17765 GCF_000696875.1 Nestor notabilis | reverse complement strand
ACTGATACCTGAGGGACACCACTCGTTACTGTCTAAAAGAGAGCCTGCAACCTTCCATTCCAACACTCCAGTCATAGGAGCCATCCCACCGTGTTTCTGTGATACCAATGACATCATATCCCTGTAGTCTTGCACACATCTCTAATTCCTCTTGTTTGTTTCCCATACTATGGGCGTTTGTATAAAGGCACCTGAGCCAAGCTCCAAATGAAGCTGACTCAGTGGCTGGAACAGCTGAAATGTTGATGTTAGTCAAGGGGCAGGGCATTAATGTTTTACTAATAAGTATATAATGTCTTCCATGTGGTGCTAGCCTACAGCTAACACACCAGAGGTGCAGAACTCCCTAGGCCCAGCTCCCATCTCTTAGACCCTTGTAGATGTTCTACATGTACTCAATATGCCTAGTCATCTGTGTTAAGACAAATGGATCCTATCCCTTAACTCCATCTTTTAAGAAACTCGGTAGGAACAAACCATCATGGCCTTAAAGGTAAAGAAAAGCTAACTGAAAAGCTAAGCATGCATTCTGTTAAGCTTTCTGAAGTATATAAATCTGTGCTTGTTTGTAGATGCATATGAGCATTACACAGGCTTGCATTTCTCTTAGAGTGTCGATTATGAAACTGTAAGATGGAACCTATGATTCAGAGTCTGTGAAATGGCTGTCCAGCCATCTTTGTCTTGTGTGCTGGTAGTTTCTTAAATTTATACCCAAAATACTTAAGTCTATCCCAAATAAAGCATTTTATTTTTATTTCCAGATCCTTTTCCAAATCTCATAAAAAGAAAAAACCAAATTTCAACTGCTCAGCCTACATATGCTTCAGCAGAAAAAGAAAAATTTACAATTTTTTGGAAAATTTTCGAGTTGTTATATAAAGTACTTGACACATTAAATGGGTTTCTTCATTCATATGCTGAAAGTAAGAGACCTCATGCACTGCTGCTGTGCTATCACTTGGTCTGACCTAGTTGTACTGCCAAATTCTCTCCCACAGTTCAGACCTTGCACTTTGCCTCTTCCTTGTGGACTGAACTGCAGCAAAACTTACCCCAAACTGTAGGCAGTTTTCATATAGTGACCTTTTGATAGTGTCTCTGTCCATCATCTGAACCTCAAAAAGCAAATGAGCACTCGTGTTAACTCCTAAAATATACTGTACATTAGCCATGTCTTGCAGAACTGAAGACAAGTCTCTTGAGTATCATGGTTATGAATGCAGTGTTTGAACGACTTTGACAGTCTCTGCTACTGAGATGACTGTAAAATCAATGGACTTACATTGGAACTCTGTCTATTGCAACTTCCTCTATAGGACAGAAAGAAAAGGTAACAATCTGATCATTTAAGTCATTGTGTGGTGGTAAATGTTAATGAATACTTGATGCTGAGGGACAGCAGTGAGGCAGTAGGGAATAGGGGTGTTAGAGACACCTGATCTATCAGCTTCTCTGTTATAAACATGTATGGGTTGGTTTTTTTTTTTTTTTGGTTGGTTGGTTGGGGTGGTTTTGTTTTTTTTTTTTGTTTGTTTGTGTTTTTTTGTTTGTGTTTTTTTTTTTTTTTTGTGAATGCTTCCGGTGTTTCTATAGGAAAGGATTCAAGAGAGGGGAGGGATAGTCTAGTCTTTGACTATAAACATGCCACTGTATGGGTTTCCCCTGAGGCTCACACTCTCATTTTGGACATGTTGTACCAACATGCCCTTCTCACCTTTTGCTGAGAGGTGGAGAACAACAGTAAAAATGGTTTGACTTTCCTATTTTAAGTATCAGTAAGGGCTCCTCAGAGAGATAAGAATATCAGCAAGGTCTCCCTTTACTTGAAACTGTTACTTAAATAAAGTCAAGTAGATCTACAGCACTGTTTCATTGTTCTCTTTCAGACACTCTTCCATAGTCAGGCATGTGTTGCTACTGTGACACTGAGAAGCCTCTCAAAAGCTTTGAACCTTTGAAGTGATACTACATGAGAAACAGCCAGTGCTGCTTATACCTCCCAGCAGTAATTATCAGATACGTGCAAATTCAGGTAGATTCTGCTGCACAAGATAAAATTTGGTTGAATTTTCATACTTTATTTCAAAATCTGTAAGGCAATAATTTTTCTTTTACTCAAAAGGTTCAAGTTTTTGATATACTAGAATATGCCAGGATGCTTGGGAATGGATGTATCTTGCTTGTATCTTTATCTGGTCACTTTTGGGTGGGCTTTTTCTTCAACTGGAAAGGAATTGTGACATCAAAATTGTCAAAGGCCAGAACATTCTGGGGCTAGATGATTCTGCAAGCCTATTGATGGCCTACAATCCTCAAAAAACCCACTAAATGCTTCATATCTTGCTCCTTATCTCTGTTACTGCTGGCTGAAAACAACATCAAAATTTCTACCAAGTGTTCGTATATGCCTTATCCTTTTTTAAGACTGTCGAGCACATTCCACTTACAAGTAGTAAAAACTGCTCCAACATCTTCATACTACTAGATTTTTCTTAGAAGTATTTTGCAGATAATAAATTTCTAAATCCTTCTGGGATACTTGTTAATATCACTGAAACCATCTTAAAATGTATACATAGAGTTGAATTGTCAGTATATATTGTGTTACAGAATGAAACATGCTACTTATCATTGCTCTATTCTTTTCACAATTGTACTTCCTGCTGATTTTCAAATAGCTTTTACATCCTTGCAATTGCCAACTGCAAATTGAAAATACATGGATATTGATATCACAGAAATAAAAACTCAATTATATTAAAATCCAAGATATTTTTATTGCCCATTGCTTTCTTTTCTTGCTGTATTGCTTAAAAGGAAATATTTATGCTTTAGTCATATTCACTCATAATTAAACATTTTTATACATATGTAAACATGTGTTGTCTTGCAGTAATTGTAAGTGCCATTACAAGACCATAAGCTTTGGAAAAAGAAGGAATCTCAGGAATGAAATATGCATAAATAGCACTTTTTTTTTTTTTCTGGGAGTCTCACATGTTCTTGCAAAAGGAACTGGATAACTAACATGCTTTGTTTTCCATTTTTGATGGTGTTAATGCAGTTTTTTCTTGAATAAAAAATGGGTCACATTCATTGTTTGGTGATTGAATAAAAATACTTAGTATTTTTTTTCTTCTCCACTGAATTACTAACTGATGCATATTATGGAACTGACAGGAACACCACTTGGAACACAATGGTAATGAAAGTGAAATAAAGCTATTATTATGGCTTCTCTTTTGTTTTTTTTTTTTTTCTTTCCTCATCAGAAACAAGCAATATTATTTAGAGCACTGGTGAGCTGTTTGCCACAGTTCTAGAAAAACCTTTTGGCTTGTATAAGACACCATAGGCTTATCTTTCTTTTCATCTATTAGAATCACCTCTTCCATAGCTCATTTTATTTTCTTGTTACTTAGCAATAAATCTAGTCCCAAGTCAGGTCTCCATTTTCAAAGCATAGAAAAAGTGCTCACTCTTTCTGGAGGATTCTGAAGCTAAAGAAAAATTACTGGAGTGCAGTGATAGCCTTATTCTTGCACCTGAGCTTATGCTGAACTTTGCTAGTCCTCCTTTAGAGTAACTTCTAATACAAAGCAAAAGGCTGCTTACTGAATGTCTGTACTCAACCACATCTGTACAAGGGAGTACTTTTGTCCCCCAATCAGGAATTTGTCAGTCCTAAAACTTTATAAAAGGGTAAGAATAAATATGGGTAAACGAGACATTGCTTTTTTTAGCCTGCACAGTAGCCACTAGTAGGGATTTATCAGGTGTTGTGGATGGAACCAAAGTTGCTGTTTCCTAGAATAATGCTTTAAAGAGACTTGATATAGAACGCTGCCTACTGTCAGTCAAGGATTCATTCCAGATGAACCTTATTGGCAGAGAAAGATGAAATTTTATCTTCGTGCATGGTAAACTTAAATTGAAGTGCCTAAACCCACAAAATGAATTACACATCTCGGCATCACCTCAGTGACAATTTAAGCAGCTAAGCTCAGTAATGACACTGTAAATGCATCATCTTCAGAGCAATCTATTTCATATATTCTCTTTCCAGCCATTTATTGTGGTGATCATGCATTTTACATTTCTGTAGATTCTGTTCAAACTGTAATGTTTTCCTTCTAGTCTTTGAAAGGACATTTCAGACTTGTGTTGCAGTTGTGGTTTATATTCTTGCTTCAGTCCCTTAAATTTAAATGCTTCTCTTGTGTGCTGAATAGAGTATTACAAACCTAGACAGTAAAATGCAAACCACAAACACTGTAAAATTCAACTAATTTTAATACTTAACTCTTTTCCTCTGTAAAAAACGCTTTTGTTGACTGTAACGAACTTTTTTATTCTTACTAGTTCTGTTTAAATTCTTAAGCCAAATTATTTGAAAGATGGGTGTTCTGATGTATGAAAGAAATGATACTTTTCTAACTCCTGCAATGGAAGAAGTCATTTAGGGTTCAAATGCATCTAAAGTAGAAACTTCATGCCTATACTTCAGTAGTATTACTGGATCTATTGGGCTGAAACACTGTGCTCTTATTCATCAGAAATGGTTTCTTTAATGGCTAGGCTGAAGACTTAATGTTGGTTGTAAACGCTCAGTAAACGTTAATTGCTTTACATGATTTGGAACATGTTTAGTACACCATTTTCATCATTGCCATTTTAGACATTGCTTTTAATTCTCCTATGCTCTCTCCTAATGTAATTAACATTAAGAAGATGTTTGTCAAGGATACAATTTTAAGGACACCTTCTGCTGAAGAGGTCTCATTAAGAGCTTTTGAAATATAGAATACTAATGAAAGCCTCTTGCAGCAAGACATTTAGTTAAGGACCCATGCAGCTTAGGGTATCTCAGTTTAAGATACTACCGCTAATGTTGCAGTCTCATTTAAGGAAGTATCAGTTAAGTGTGTTCTGGTGAACTTGGTTATGGCAATAAAGATGAGGCCCAAGAAAATCACTCATTCACAGGAAAAAAAACCACCTCAAAATAACCTAATAGGAACATTTCTTTACTTCCCGCCCCCTGCCCCCTAATAAATGGATTACAGAGAAAATAAAGTAATAACATCCATATATTGGGAAAGTATACAACTTTACAGTAACTCTTTTGAATTCCTGTTTACTTTGCTTTAAAGCAAATGCAGGTCAGTTTAACAGGGTAAAATATCATGGTCATAAAACTAATCTGTTAGCACTGCCTTTAGCTTTTCAAGTGTACATAGCACATGCCTCCCCATGACAGAGCAAGGGACACACATGGTATGTTTTTCTGGAAATTGTATTCTTGATACAGTCCTATTGGGTTTACATCTGTAACTGGTCACTAGAACCACTGAAAAGTAGTGCTGTATGCCTGCAGGGTTAAGCAAAACGTAAATGAGGATTTTGAGAATACTAGTGCTGCATTAATACTAGACAGCCGTGCCTAAGTGCAATCAAATGTGTTTCAGCCTTCCTTTCTGGCCAGATCTCCAAGAACCTCTTTGACCACTGTTACTGTATCAAACCCTATGTTACTGCACACTTACTCTTTCTTTAACCCCTTTTCCAGGTGTTCACTGTCACAGGCATTGACAAGAAAATAGAATAGACTGACACTTCTGAGGGCATGGATATCTCATATTATTATTTTTTGTGTGTACCCTTTTCTCCCTGTGTAACTCGTGTTGTTACAGCCATAGCCTCTTTCTATATAATGACTTCTGCTAAAGAGGCAGTGACTACAGATAGGTACCTCAGATAGGGTTATTCCTTACACACAAAGAATAAATGGGCAGTGTTAAATACCATTTTGTTTCACCTGTTGGTTAATGTTGATGAGTAGTGAGCTTAAATAAATACTCTTCTTTTTTTGGAACATTTATTTGATCTATATAACACCTCAAGAACATTCTTCATTATACCTCAATGTTCTTTCAAAGTTTTTTTTTAATTTACTGATCTAGTATCCAGGTCATGGCCAAATGATTCAGACGCTTCAAAAAATGTACTCGCCCTGCTTAAATGGAAACACTTCCCATGGACTAAAATAGAAGAGATCATGAGCAGAAGGTTTTCCTCTGGCATCACTAATAAATGGGAAATACTTTACAAAAACACAGAAGTTTCTGGGAGGCTTGTCTAAACATATACCTCAACATTGCACCTAATGATGCTGCTGTTTCACAAGTATTTTTTTAACTGCTTTTTGTACTGTCAGATAAGAAGCATCAACTGTTCCACAGTCATACTTAAGATACTTTTCTATTTTTTAATGAGGCCAATGCAAAGTCTGTTCTGTACTATCAGAAAGTCAATCCAATATTTACATATACTTTCTTCAGTAATAAGGTGTTCTCACCAGTGATGAAATACCCTGTAATATTTTGAGTCTTTTTCTGTGGCTTTTGTCTGTCCTTTGCCTCTTTCAAGTTCTCATTCTAACTGAAAATGAATTCTCTTCAAGGGATGCTTGAGCAACTCAGGGAAAAGGAATAGAGGAAGCCTGAGAAATGGCTGTGCACTGAAAGTGCATGAACAACTGTTAATGTCGGCAATACTCTTTTTCTAAAATGTAACCGTCCCTGACTACAGACATTTTTCTGACTCTGTAATGCATATTTATTTGTGGAAGCAGAAGCTGACTGCCATTCTTGACCAGCCAGCAGGGGTCAAACTGAAGATAACATATGCTCAGATTGAATGGTCATTCCTCAGTAGTGTCTCTCACTTTTTTCCTGGAAGGGCAGAAAGTTAAGAAGTCAGAAATGTTAATGCTCCTTGCCACCCCAAAACAGCCATAATACAGTCCTCTTGCTTGTTAGCAGAAAATTCAGATGGGTTCCCAGATTAACTCAGGGCAATAAACATGCAAATTCAAGACTCAACTATAGGAGTTTTTTAAAACAGATTTGTCTTCTGGCTCTAGAAACAGACATCTGAAACTTTTGGGTTTCTGTCATCCACAACATTCACAAAGAATTTGTGAATTAGACATGTTTGATTCTTCAGGTGTGATATTATGTACAGGGCAGTTGTATTCAATCTCACAAAATCAGGTGGCCATTTAGAGACAAGTATTTTAGTCTATTTTGTCATGTTAATAAACACAGAAACCCATTATCTACTAATTCATCATGGTGCTCAGACTGTTCTATGCTTTATGACAATTTACTTATCAAAAAAAGCATACATACTGCTTTCAATTTCTTTGTTCTCCCATGAGTGGTAAAACTATTTTGGGTAATCAGCTAGTAACAATAAGAGGGTTAAAGCTGAAGGGTTTCTGGAGTTTCCAAAGAGATGTATTTCAGCTTGAATCACAACAATCACCTGTGGCATAAATGTACTAATGTGACACTTTCAGACTGTGTGGGTCATTTAAAAATTCTCCAAACCACCAAAACATTGATATTTGAATAAACTGAAAAAAGTCCTCACAAAAAGATACAAACCTTGGCATTTAAATGTCAACTTTTCTGAATGATTAATTTGCTAGTTTAGTTACTACCTTTCTGTAGACATCTTTTAATCAGTGGTTCCCCCTTCATTTTGCAAAGTGTGTCTGTAGCACTGTCATTTCCATGCTTTCTGAACAGCCTCACCACTGGTTGTAACCATGCTCTCCTTGGAGAGAACAGTCCCAGTGTAACTTAAGCCAAGCCATATGTTTTGAGAAAGGTTATGTAGTGATTTATTTGTCTAAATTTACCTTTCTCTCCTCAGCTGTCTTACTGTGGTGGTTTGGTTTTGTTTGGTTTGGTTTGGTTTGGTTTTGTTTGGTTGGGTTGGGTTGGGTTTGGTTTGGTTTGGTTTGGTTCGGTTTGGTTCGGTTTGGTTGGGGGTTTTTTGTGCTGGAAAGGGGATTTCTTATCACTTCATGCACCAGCTCCTTTCCTATAGCTGCCAGCTTTGATCTCATCTGCTGTTTTTCCTCAAGGATTCATGCCCACAGGGAACATGCATCAGCTGACCAGCTGACTCTGTTTCCTTAACTGACTTACAATACAGCCCTCCTCTCCTGGCCCAAAGACTCCGCCCTCTTTCACCTGCTGCTATCCACAAGGCATAGTAAGAGATCTGCTTGACATAAACAAACTACTGCAGGGAGTTTCATCTCCCAGCCTAGCTATATTGCAGGTGGGCAAAATCTGAAAGATACAAAAATAAATGTTGCTTTTTTGAAGTAGCTCTTTGGTGTTTCCATATGAGTGCTTCTGGCTGTATTAAAGTTCACTGGATTTTGCAAACACAATCAGGTCTTGTTTCCCTAGACATTGCTGCTGTGCAGCAATTGTATGCTATATCACATCATTCATTTGTCATTTACTACCTGTATGTACCTAGGAATCAGTAGACCTACTTGGTCTTTTGCAGAAAGATGTACCCAGATGGCTAAGTATGAGTAAGCTATGCAGTTGTTCAGGACCTCAGCTGACAGATCTTGAATGCCATGCTGCTGCACCACTCTGTTATTATGTCTGAGTTAGTATGGCCACAGACACATCTGCTTCTAGCTAATGTCTTGTAGCTTGTTTGCATCCTCTTACCCAGAGATCCTGAGAAAACAAGTAAAGACTCAGTCTGAGAAGCATCAAGTAAAGGTAACCCATAGTGACATAGGTATGTTTTAAAAGATTTTTATTTCATGTGTACCTTATTCTTGTTAATATATTCCTGTTGCTTGTGAACACCAATGGCACTTATACCTGCATTTCTGGGCAGTGAGGTTGCATTTTGCTATTTATATGGAAAACAATAGCTTTAGTCAGACTTACTTTGAAAAAACATGAGGATTACTTTATCATATAAAAATAGAATTTGAAAAGTAGAAACTTAAAGTCCAACTAGAATCTAATAGACAAGGCTATAACAATGGCTGCTTAAAGGTGACTAAATCACAGAATTACTGTGAAAATAGAACTACTGAGGCTGGAAGGCTCCTCTGGACATCATCTAGTTCAACTCCCCTGCCCTCACCAGGGTCAGGTAGAACAAATTGCTAAGGGACATGTCCACTGTGATTTTGAATATCTCCAAGGCTGGTGACTTCACAACCTCTCTGGGCAATCTATGCCAATGTTTGACCACCATCACCACTACTAAAAAAAAAAAAAAAAATTCTGATTTTTAAGTGAAATTTCCTCTGTTTCAGTTTATTCTTGTTGCCTCTCTGGCACCACTGAGAGGAGTATCCGTGTTCTTTAGTCCTCCACCAGGTATTTATATACATGGGTAAGATCTCCCTGAGCATCTACTTCTCCAGGCTGAACAACACAAGCTGTCTCAGCTGCTTTTTTTATGTCAGATGCTCCAAGCCCATAATTGTCACTGAACTTATTCCAGTATGTCCATGACTCTTGTACCAGGTTCCCCAGAGTTAGACCCAGGACTGCAGATATGTCTTACTGATGCTGAGTAGGGGGAAATGGTCACCTCCCTCAACCCTGCAGTCCAGGAGGCCTTCTTTCTTGCAAGGGCACATTGCTGGCTTCCAGTCAGCTTCTTGCTCACAATGACTTCCAGATTCTTTTCTGTAAAGCTGCTTTCCAGCTGGTTGGCCTTTGCTGTATATACTGATGTACAGGGCTATTTCTACTCAGATTGTAGGACTTGGCCTTTTGCTTGTCTGACTTTCATCATATTCCCGTCAGCCTCTCTCTCCAGCCTGTTGAAGTCCCTCTATCTGCTCTACCAGTCATTCCTCCTGAGTTTGTATTAACATACTTGCTGAGAGTGCAGTCTATCCCATTGTCCAAGTCATTAATGAAGAGGTTTACAGTACTTGCCCAGGTACCAGCTCCTCACAGCCAAACCTTAATAGGCTTGGAAATGTCTTCCAGGATTATTCGCTCCAACATAGTCCAAAGGAATGAGGTAAGGCTGACCAGCCTGTAGTTCAGTGGATCCTCTTTCTTGTCCTTCTTGAAGACAGAAGTCTTTGAGTCCTCTGGAACCTCATTTAGCTCCCATGAACTTTCAAAAATAATTGAGAGTGTCCTAGCAATAACATCAGCCACCTCCCTTAGTCATGGATGCATCCTATCAAGATAAAAAACACATTAAGATTGTAAAAAAGGAACATCTTTCTAAAAGTATATAAAGCAGTCTTTCTTAGAAAAAAATCTGGAAATGGAAACAAAATGTGTTTTGAAAGGAGGGGTTTAATTCAATTAGAGATATTTAATGCTAAAATAGGAGTTATTATGCCATAGCGCATTATGAAAATCATATTTTCACTT
The DNA here is from genome assembly GCF_000696875.1 of Nestor notabilis. Lineage (NCBI taxonomy): Eukaryota > Metazoa > Chordata > Aves > Psittaciformes > Psittacidae > Nestor > Nestor notabilis. The sequence goes on along the minus strand of NW_009941164.1, from coordinate 7,524 downwards.
AAAATTTAGAATTTATTCACACCATATACAGAAATAAATTGTGCTTATATTACAAAGATTGAAATTGTTTGGAATTCTGGGTTAGTGCAGAGTGAATCTGTCTTCTTGGTGAGAGGTCTCTGACATTAATAGTACTGATATTGCAAGCAGTGTGTGAACTTCTGATAACTTTTCCAATAGAATATGACATTTAGCTTTTGACCCAGAAGTGCCAAAATGATTTAGATTTCCTAAAAGATATTCTTTCTTTACAGACTGTACTGCCATAATTCAGATCACTGGCAGTGTTCGAGCAGCAGCATTTGAAAAGAAGTGACTGGGGAAGAGAAGAGACCAAAATGGTAGTTGGTACTGGTTTGTTCCTTTCAAGTGAGGTAAGGGCATGCCTGTGAACTCCATATCTGTATCTCTGCCTGCTGCAGGTGTCCTGAACTTTCTGCAACTGTATAAGAGGTACAAATTCTTTTATTCCCTGCACGAACTGCTACCCAGAATCTGTACCTGAAATCACATGAACCACCTTGGCATTGGTAGATCAATTCTAATACTGTTCTAGTCAATCTACTGTCATTCACTGTCATTGGCCATTGTCAACTTTTCCCAGTAAAATAAAAGCCTTAATATGTTGAGTCACAGCGGACTGAAATTATCATAATTTATATGGTAATTACTATCATTTATATGTGTTTGGCATCTTACAAGCACAGTGCATGCAAAGTTTTCTGCTACCTGGAATGATGGGAGTCAGTAGTCTAGCACACAGGATTCTTTGCAGCTCTTAGAGAAGACAGGTCTGGTACAGGGCTATGTAAAAGACTTCATGGGCTTTTTAGCGCCTGTATATGATCAATAGGATCTGATGTAGGAAAACAAGTATTGTCCCTGAATTACCTTAGTAGTTTAAAACATTTGAAACAATTACTGTCTCAAATACTGTTCTAAAACTTCTTTCATCCAGCTGGGAGTAATTCTGTTCTTCCTTGCAGTACCACAATCAGAATTACTGCCACTGAACTTGGCAATTTTATGGTAGAGTAAAAGTGGTATAATAAATACAAAAAACTTCCCTGAATTATATTGGTCTTGAGCCAGTCCAATGAAAGCACTGTTGGTTTCCTAAACGAAGTACATGGATTATCTATGTACCCTGTATTTTGGATATTTTCTAATGAATGATTTTCTGTGGAATCAAATGGCACCAGTTATCCTAGAACTAAAATGATCCTGATAGAAATGGCTTTGAGAAAGCCTTAATAAATGAAGAGTTGTACACTGGCATTACAGCAGCCAACAGAGGAAAAATGTTCTTCTCAACATGTGGCAGCTATTCTCCTTACTGCTGGGTAAAAAGATAACTTTCACCAAATTACTCAGCCCTCCTTTCACTTTGATGCAATGTGTAGCTTTTTGTTTCTTTCTACCATGTGGACAGTTAATAAACTGCACTTTTTTGATTCTCTTTCTCCCTAATATCTCCCTATCTATGAATCATTATCCTCCAGCATCCCAAAGAAAGAATTAAATCTTCTTGCTGCCAAGATCTCTGTAAGTGATACACACCTTTTGGGAAAAACAAAATGAAAAAAACCAAACCAAAACAAACAAACAAAAAAAAATCCCCACAAACAATGCTTCCTGAAATGATTGCTTCTAAGAATATGACAAAAGCCAGCCTGGTAATACTGGCCTACTGATAAGAATGATGCCGTAACACCCACAGCGTTGGAAATCTGATGACTGACATGACCTCTCAGCAGTTCATAGATAGTGGAAAAACACTAGCCTAGCTGAGAAAACAATGCTGTACAGTTCTATATAACATTTTGAAATATGTCATTGCCTCTACATAGAGTGTGCTGTGGTTTGTTTATAGAATAATTATTCTGATCTCATAAACTACAAGCAACTGTCATTTATTAATATCAGATCACCTTATATTCCATGACAATTGCTTTTGAGTTAGTTAATCTTGTTCTCTGCTGAATGCCATCTCCTTTAATAAGACAGTATCACCTTATTAGAATGCACCTAGGAAAGAGTCACTGTGGCCAGGGCACTTCTAAAATAGTTGAGACAAATTAATATTGTCAAACCCAAGAGAGAGATTATAAATTCACCTTTAAGCTGCCTTTGTGTTTCAATGACAATTTACCCCCTGCAGATTCAGCTGATGCCTTAAGTACCTCACACTCACTCTGTAAAATGTTTTAATTTTTTTCCTGTTTACTATTTCTTTATATATAAAAAAATAATAAAACTGCAAGTTTTAAGTTGGTATTATAGACAATAAATATAGATGTAAACAGCATTGTTAAGGGAAAAATAATTTTAAGCAGTTTTAAGGTGTAATAGTTACATATAGAAGATACATCTAGGAAACAGTTCAATTGAATTAGTCACCCTTCAGGTCCAGTTTCATTGCCAATAATTTCTTTCTCAAAGTAGCAGTCCTTATAATACCGAGTATTTACTTCATCTCAGATTAAATTGTTTTCAAATGTAACATATAAAACTCCAAAAGAATGCTCATTTCAAGTTCAAGGCATCTTTAAGGATTCTTGTGCAAAGAATTCATCATGGATATAAACTACATTGTCCAAACACAGTTCCTGCAGAGACACAACTCACAGAATTTCAGCTGCTTTATATTAGACAGGTCCAAACTCATATCATCTTACCCATTTTCACAACTCACCTTTCTTCTTGCAGCTTCCCAAAGTGAAAGCTCTGCAGATTAGATTAACAAGGACACTCTTCTCACACCATGCCTCACTCAATTAGTTCATCAGGAAATGCTTTTGCTCTTTTCTCCCAGCTAAACTTCCACTGTGTCTTCCCACCAAGCTTGCTATGAGAGAGTTTCCCTGCTTGTAGATGGAGCACCTGCTCAGTATAGCCTGCCACTGTTTGGGAGCAGTTTTCTTGTGCATTATTTCTGACCCCATAAAAAGCTGGCCCATAAAAACGCGATTATGTAAAAAACAGATGAGGCCTAAAAAGATCCAGATCGTTAAAAAGACTGTTGTATTTGTCTTCTGAATTTCTGGCCTTCAGTGTGAAGTCTGATCACGCTACTAAAATTTATTCCCCAACAGTAAGGTTTTGGTTTCTGTCTTCCTCAATTTTGTGTCTGATTGCAATATTTGAAGAACTGGGGCTTCAAAAAGACCAGGGTCCAGAACTGGTTGTTTTACAATAACAGGTGTATTTATCCTAATCTTGTCAGGATATATTTGAAGTCCAGAATGAATTATGGAAAGCAAGGAAATGTAACTTAAAATCCTTTGTCTCAAATCTGTGACTCTTCAGACCAAGCAAGCAGTCTTCTTCTTCAGTGGCTAAGGTTTTTTTAGACAGAAGGAAATTAGTTTGTATATGAAAAACAAGTAAAAAGATGTGTTGTATTATGCCTGGCTACCCAAAGGAAACAATCTATCATCTTGTCAAAACCAATGAGAGATATGTAGGAAATAAAAGAGAGGTTTCTTAACACTTTCTTTATAAGAGACAGAAGTTCCCTTTTTAAGTGAAAGAACTCAGTAGTACTATAAATTTAGTATGCTGTTTGAGGAAACATTGACACTACATTCTCTTTTTTCCTCACCCACTTATTCTGCACTAGTAAAGATAATTTTAGATGGATTTCAGTTTTATTCTGCTGAAAATATACTAACACATTCTGTGTTAGAATAAAATTGCTTTGTATTATTCAAAATCAAAGAATAATGGATCATGAACTCAACCTTCTTGCCTTAATTTTCCAGAAGTTTTCTACCTAAACTGTCATATCTGTGTTACTTGCATCCTTTTTCTCAGAGAGAACAAAAAGAAAGATAGCTTTGCCATAAAGACAATAACCTAAGTGCCATCAGAGTGGACCAGAGATACCTGATCTTTTAATGGCTCTGTGAACTTTGGTAAATCTTTTATGGCCAAGTCTAGAAATCAAATTTCATTTTGAACTAGTTAACTACAAAAAGAAGACAGAAGGGATTCATAGCCTTGTGTTAAGTTCACAGAACTGAGCATACTGACTCAGTTGTTTATTCTGCTGAGGACAGGGGAATAAATCTTTCACTTCCCTACAACTTAAGTACCAGTCCACCTTCAAGTCTCTAGGTCTAAACACAAATCTATAATTAAATACCTAATGTCATTTCTGTCCAGGGAGACCTGTGTTAAATGTTTCAGCCGTCCAAGCAGATTGGAAGCTATATCTCCCACAAGAGTATTTTAATCATTAGGCTTCACCAGGAAGATGAGCTCTGGAACCCTCAATCCGTCTTCTTGATATTGTTCCACTTTGCATAAGAAAACAAATCTTCAAAAGAGATTGATTTTTTTGTTCATGTTAGAGCACTCATCCTCAAGGAAAGAGTCAGGGTTCCAGTTCCTTCTTCCAGTAATCTGCTAATTTATGTTGGAAAGGGAAAGCTATGTTTCTCTCCACCTCTGGGGGGGAACTAACCAGTCTAATCAGTTTCTCATGGTCTTTGACTGAGTCAATATTTAATTACTCTGTGTAAGTGGAATAACTTCAACACAAAAAAAAAATGGGAAGACCAAAGTTATTAGCAGTTACTAGCAGCTACAAGTACTTAGTATTCATTTTTTCTCAATTAAAAATCAAGTCTAAGACTCTACAAATGGAGAATGGAAAAGAACAAGACCTGAAAACACTGTCTGTTTACTTGTTAGCTGAAAGTCTTTCCAGGCATTGTCACCAGTGTTTAATTTTGCTCTCTATGTGACCTAATATGCAAAGTGCTCTTGTCGAATGTCTTGCTTAAGCAACGTAGATAAGTGCTTAGCGTACTCATCTTGTAAAAGTACTCAAGGAAGGCAGACAGATCTGAAAGAGTTTTAGATATGATCAGAAGGTCTCCAGGTACCTAAGAAAATTTAATGCTGGAAATTTACATCCCAGTGGACTTTAGTTACCTTAAGCCTTAACATGAGGTGTTGGGATGCGATTATGAATTTAAATACCTGAAGTTATAGTACTTAATGATCTAGCACTTCCATTTTCTATAAATTTCTTCGATCCTAAGGTGTTCTATAAAAAAGTCTAAGCAGAATTTCTCCAAAGTGTAAGTATTGTTCAACCAAATGTATTAAATTTACAATATTTAATGATCAGCTATGAGGGTATGGAGGAAAATGCCAGCTCATATAGGTAATTAACAAAAGACACCTGCTGCTATGATATAGCAAATTTTTTTCAGTGGCATCACAGAATGTTTTACTGTTGCCAGAAAAAAACCCTGTAACAATAACACTGTAATAACTAGAGATTTTCCCTCATATTCATGGGCTCTGCAAACACTAACTAATCTATAATCAACTATGGCATAGTATAATACTACCATGGAGGAAATGGGATAAACTGTGGAAATAGAGGTTGCAGTCATATTTTCCTCTTTGAAGTGGCTCAGTAGTTAATGCTTTATTTCAGTGTAATGTCAAAATATTTCCAAGAGGGTAGAATGCATAAATTTAGGGTAGTCACTTGGTCTCAAAAAACCCAAGTGGTATTCAGTTTGTTCTAAAGAAAAAAAAGCAAAATGCAGCATATCTTCATTAGTCAAGGGCATACTAGCGATGAGAAGATAATACAAGAAATAGAAACCAGAACTTTTGTTTCAAATTCAAAACTAGGAATCAGATAGACCTATGCCCAAGGAGGAGGTGGCTGTTAGAAGGTGGAAATGGGCATGAAAGTTTTGCTCTAGGTTTCAGCTGTGCCAGAAAGCTGCACCTTTTTTTGCTCAGTTTTGCAAAGACTTAATCTGAGATGATGGAAAATGTCTTGACCAGAAGAAGGATGTTCATCTTAACTGCTCTCAGTGTTGATGTCTTGCACCACCATGAATACTGGCAACAGTTAATAAGGAAAATGACTAGTAGGTGACTGCTGAAGCAAAATGAGCTTATTACCTGACATGTCGCCATCTTCATTAGGGAAGATTTATGCTAACTACAGAGACAACATCACTAGATTTATAGACCTAAAGTAATAAAAGGTAAAATTGCTCTTTACTTAACAAAAGCACCATTGTGGAGATTTATTTCACAAAGCCACTTAATCAGTGTCTGATTAATAATTTATTAACAGCATGGACTCATTCTATTATTTTATTCTAATATTTTCACCTGTTTTCTTTCTCCACTAAAAATACAATTCATTATAAAATGCTATCAAAGGTGACTGATGTAATTGAAGATGAACCTCTTAAAAAGAAATACGAAATTGTTTAGAAAAAAGATGCCAAGTTTCATACCTACAAACTAATGACTAATAATGACCCACAAAATGACTTATAATTATTATCTTCAAACAATATTTGACCAACCACTTTTGCGTCCTGAAGACAAATATTGGTAATACATTTTTATAAGGATGAACAATTTTATTACCAGCAATATAACCTGTAGTTATAGAAGTTGAGCTGTTAATAGGAGTTACAGGACAAAACATTGAGACAAACTTCTTAACTGTTAAATCTATTGTACTGTGCAGTCATTTCTAGGAGCACATTACTTTTGTATTTATTTTACACTCCCTGCCTCACAAGTCATGCTGATTTCAAGACCGAAGCGCTTCATGGAGTTCGACTTTAAATACAGATGATTGAAACAGAAAACCACATACATTTCAAGCTAACCTTTCTGTGATTGCTTCTATTTTATCCTTTTTGTACAACACCTGCTTACCGGGAATTCTACAGCTCTGAATAAGAAGTCTGCCTGCTGCGGAAACAAATGACTCCTATTATTTAACCTCATTTGCTAAACATTTTCCCAGATGTTATAGTATTGTCAGATATAAGACAACATGATACTTTTACTGTCTCTTTTCAAAACAGATTTTAGCATAAGAAAGGGATTTCTCTACCACATTCTACCACTTCATTAATTAATTTTTTAAAAAAATCTTAAACACACGCGGGGATGAAGGAGGTCAGATAGTAATACTGTAATACCAGTAGTTCACATATATTTTCCTTGATAGTTTGGAACTGGTGACAGTGCATTAGAGAGTCCTTCATGATCCCAGGAATCATCTTTCTTGAATCAATTAAAAGAAATCTTATCAGGAAAAGAAAAAAAAAATGATTTGGGGAAGGAAGCTTCACTAGTGATGATCAGTGGATCATTCTTGGATTTATTACCTACATGAGGCTATATATATATATATTATATGTACTTATAACTGAACTTATATAAAAGCTGTACTAAATGTTTTGCTTTTTTGCTCTTACTTGGTCAACCCTCAGCTTGGCAGAAGGTGATGAGCAAACAATCCAGGAGCATCCTCTAGTCATTATGAGCAATATCAGTGTTAATTTCACACAAAGCTGTGTATGACCAACAATAACTGTTTACACCCATCTGTTCTTCCTGGGTATGAGTAGATTACTTGGGAATGGACTGTCTTTATGACATACCAGATGCTTTATTTCATCCAGTCACCACGAGAGAGATGTATATGGATAGGATATAGAATCATAGAATCATAGAATA
>NW_009941163.1:0-4990 GCF_000696875.1 Nestor notabilis | reverse complement strand
ATAAAACTGAAATAAAATTAACTAAAATAAACCAAAACAAAATAAAATAGACATATTTAAAAAAAGCTAGTACAAACTTTGATCTCATTACACAAAGTTGGGGAAAAGTCTTCTCCTTAAATATTTATTGTTCAAGCCATCTTTGAATCCTTTGTTTGCTGACCCTGTTGAGACTGAGATTCCTCTTGCATGCCTTTTGACTCTGCGAAGCAAACAGACACCCTGGGGCCAGAGAGTTTGATGAAGAGGAGAGAAGGGCTCCTCCTCATTCCACTCTCTCCCAGAAAACCTCATGTTACAGTTCGCTTTCAGAATGCCGGAGCGCGCTGGACATTTGCTGAGGTGAAGCCAAGGCGGATGGCTGGGGTGCATTGAATTGCAACACCTATTTCCAGATCTGCAAGTGCTGCTATTTCCACCTAACTATAGATAGAAATATTTCTTCAGTGTGATCACTGATGAACACTTTCTCACTTGCAGTTTCCCATTGTTCTTCACAGCGGTGGATGTATCTCAAGCACTTGAAAACAATTATGCTGCGGGAAAGCTCCAACAATTTTCCGTCCTATTTTAATGCCTTCCTAAACAAGAACCAGCTGAAGGCAAATAGCATCATCTCTGCGTTATATCACTTCATAAATGCCCTAAGCCGTGCACAAACCTGAGGATGATGCAGACCAGGTTAGGGCCAGAAGTTGAAGTTTTCGTTTACGGATCAGAGAGTCCATTGCAAACCTGTCTGAAATGTGTGTTAGTTGGATTGCTCTGATCAATAGGCACAGGCAACACAGGCCCTGCTGCTCACCAGAGTGAAATGACCCTGTTGAGGTTTATTCATCAGTTGTAAATGATGCTCTAGCAGAGCATTAGTTTTATTGCTTCTGATGTGCTTAACAGCTGGCCTTTGTAGAACAAATCATTCCATGAGCAAGAAAATACCAAAACCTCTATTACCAAGTAAATATATCTACTAAGGTTTAGATTTTAGCTGAGTATTTTGTCTTTGTGTGTTTATTAATGCACTCTGTTCTCGTACACGCTCCCCAGTGAAATCTCTGCTAACAGCACAGCTTAGAGAGAACACAAATACATTTTCTCAGCCTGCTCAGAGCTATATTCATTAAACTTCATTAGATCAATTTGGTCTGTTTTCTTTAGATTTTTTTTTTTATTATTCCAAATGTGGATGGAATTCACCAACAGAATCAAAAGTTATTACGGGCAGAGTGGACAGACACACACTGACACGTACATACATATGTATGTACTCAATAAAATAGTATACGCTTCATTTCCTTCAGCATGCAGAACAGAAAAGAGATGTAAAAACCAAGCCAGTGATGTATGAAGTGTCTGAAGCTGTGATTGATGTGTTTCTAAAGATGATTTTCATGAATACTTCTTGTTTTTATTAAGAAGACCTAGAATTGGAAATACACAAGAAGTCCAGAAAGCCTGAAGGCCAAATTGTGCTTCTAGTTATGGCAGCAACATTGCAATTTATTTCAGACTAACCTACCTCTTTACATCATATCAATTCTCATATATATCAATTACATTAATCAATTCTCCATTACCTATAAATATGGGAGGGCTGGGATACCATGGACAAAGGAAAAGAACCCTACCCAAAACACATAAATAATCAGTCCCGTAACCTGAAACAAGTCCAGAGCTCTGTGGTGGTTGATCAACTTGGGTGGATCCACCAGCGTTGTGCCTTGCAGCAGCAGATGCTGAGGTTTAGATTTAGATTAGGTTTAGATGAGCTCTGAGGCAGAAGCTCTTCCCTGTGAGGGTGCTGAGGCGCTGGCACAGGGTGCCCAGAGAAGCTGTGGCTGCCCCATCCCTGGCAGTGTTCAAGGCCAGGTTGGACACAGGGGCTTGGAGCAACCTGCTCTAGTGGAAGGTGTCCCTGAGTGAAGTCTCCCCATCCCATAAAAATCACTGATCTGTTTGATGTACAGCACTAACAAGTCCCAGGAGAAGTATTGATCTTTCCATAAGACTAAATTACGGTTATCTGGACTCAGAATGAGTTCATGCAGCCAGCTTGGATCTTCTAGCCTAATCAAGGGAGGTCACCTGAAGGAGAGTGAGACTTTACAGCATTTATTTATGTCTGAGAAACAAAACGTCAAGAGTGTTCCAAATATAGTCTAAAACCCCATAAAAATAAAGCCAATATGGTTTAGGCTTACTTCTTTAATACAGAGACACGGCTGAATGTCCCACGTGTTCTTAGTAAATTCATATAAAGTAAATAAATTCATTGTGGATAAAGGAAGAAAATGTAGAATATGAAAATGCAGCACTTTTTGTAGCCTTAGTTGCCTTCTAGATGCTAATCACTCTCTTAGTTCTCATTACCTACATCCTCAGTCTCTGAGTCACCATTTAATGAGGCCCCAAATTACAGAGCACTTTCTGACTGTTCACGAAGTAGAACAAGGGACAAACTTCTCAATAGCAGCAGTGTTTCACGTTCTTTCCTAAGGAGGCAAGGCTCAACAGTGTAAAAATCCCACGGGGTAAAAGCAGTTTGCAATAATCCATTTTCTCTGGCAGTCGAGGTGAGCTAAGAAGTCAAATAATTAAAGCTGAAATCACTCAATTTTTGTAGCTTGGTCACATTAGGCAGGTATCTTAGTTCTAAATGTGTTAACAGCAGCTCACCATTAGCTTTCCTGTCACAGCCAGCAGAGATGAAACTGGGACTTGTCAGGACCTGCTGTATCCTTCGTCTGATGGTGACTTGGGCAGCAGCCCTGCACGAGTTGTACCACCTCTCCATGCCTCTGTTTCCCACTTTTATAAAGCATTTACAACCTAATGACAGATGGTGATAAATAAAAGCCACGCAACTGTTTTTAACAGCATCCTGCTGTTATAAGAATGATAGAATCCCAGGGTGGAAGGGACCTCAAGGATCATCTGGTTTCTAGACTTAGACTAGATGCCCACCACCCTGTCCAGCCCAATCTTAACAGTGTCCAACACTGGGGAATCCAATATTTGCTCAAGTATATGCATTTAAGCAAAAAATCTTCCTCCTTTCAGTAAAGAAATGCAGTGACCATCAAGCACTCCTACTCTCCTTTATGTTCTTTACAACCTGGCATCCTCAGATCCCCCATCAGCTTAAATAATAGGATTCTCATCAATTACAGACACTGCTCTAATTAATTAAGCTTTCTGGGCACTAACAGAATGATCTGTGTCTCACCACGCTTCCTTCTATCCCCGAAGACAATGGAAGAGGGAAGACAATGAGCTCGGAAGCATGAGATGGCCCAAGGGAGGAGCAGGGAGGTGATTTGTATGCAGCCCAGGTCACCAGGACAAAGCTGTGCCTCTCAGCTCTTCAGTGGCTCGTAGGAAATGAGCACAGCAGCCTTACTGTGGTTCTTGCTGGGTTATTAACTTTGTCTCCACTCGCATTGCTACAACCTAATTGACACAGACTCCAAAATAAGCTGTTCTTTTCAAAGCAGCCTTTCCCAGGTAGAACAGAGGTGTATCAGTGAGGCACTATGCGCATGGGAACAGTGCACAGCTACCCCTTGTCTGCTGTAAATGGTGCATTTTCAGCATCCAAGAGTCTTTATTTCAAAAGTAAAATGGGAAAATCGAGGAAAAAAGAGTATTATTTGGTTCAGTCTATCAGCAATTCAGAAAAGAAGCAAAACTTATACTTTTATAATAAGATGAATGCAGCATTATAGGTGATTTTAAAATTGTAGTGAATTTAAAGATGGTTTAAAGTATCTTCCCTCTTGCAAAAGAGAAAAATAGCCTCAATTCTAACAAAAGCTAAATAAATTCTTGGTCTTCTATTTTGTTTCTGATTTAAAGGCCTAACCAATGGGGTTTCCTCTTAAGAGGCCATTCAGCCACTTGATATGTTTTGCTCACATAAGCAACTCTATTTTAATCTCATTCTATTGCCCTCAGACCACTCCTAAACTCACTCTCCCTCCTTAAACATTTTCCAGTCCCATTTTGTCTCTTGGCTAAGGTAAGAGCAGAACTCTCAGCAACACTCAGGTGCCAATGGCTTGCCAAAGGAGCCTCTTCCATACAGCCTTGTCAGATACAGGCATTGTCAGCCAGGAGTATTTGTATTTAAATCCACAGAGGTATTTCAGCTGCTTTCACTGCAGATAGCTTTGTGTAGCGAGTTAACAAGAGACCTTTTTCCCCTATTGTAAGTAATACACATTATATTCAACATCTGTAAGTTATTTTACAAATCATAAGAGCTTCACTCCTTAAAGTACCTAAATTCAGCAAGGCTTAAAGCCATCGCTTCACTACACCAAGGCAATAACTTGATTAAATAACCTCAGATAATGACACACACACCCCCCTTCACTGTGTCATTCTGTACCATGTCAAAAGGCGAATTAAAGTTGGTACCCTGTGCAATGCAGGGAGGCTGATGCAAACCTCCATCCTCTTTGTAGTGCGGTGTATTGGCAAAGAACGTGTAAACTTGCTGGGAAGAAAGCAAAGACACTTCTCAGAATAGAAAGGGTGGGAATAAGGCAAAGTAATACAGTTATCACTCCACTGCACAACTTGTGTCCTTATCTGTGGTCACATTCATGTATTAAAAACCATCGTTGATTCCAGCACACTTCTGCAATTCAAAGAACACATCCCAGATTAGCATTTAGCACAATTCAGCCGTGCTGGGATGTGATTTGTGTTCTGTTTTAGGGGTGCTTGCATGCTCTCCCTCAAGTTGCATTTTTAACCTGTCAACAGACTGTGTATTACTTTTCAGTCCAGACCAACTCATCAGTGAATGACCTGCTCCTGATTTTGACTAAGTAATTTTAGAAGGTTAGATGCACTGTAAATGCTGGGGAAGCGAGTTGAGCCTATCAACTTGATTACTCTGCAGAGACTGCATAACAAAGGGAGCTCCATAGATAACAGGATAGAGTCACAGAAACAGACTACTTTGGGTTGGAAGGGACCTTAA
>NW_009941162.1:0-26429 GCF_000696875.1 Nestor notabilis | reverse complement strand
CCGAGCTCCAAATGAGGCCGACTCAATGGTCAGAACAGCTGAAATATCTCTACATTGCTCCAAGCACTTATTACAGGTGCTGGCAACCGACTGGGAGTGTTGGGATGGATCGATGCCCCCGTCCCCCAACACATCTAGTTTAAAGCTTTCTTGATCAGCCTGGCAAGTCTCCTATCAAAACAGCTCTTCCCCTTCTTTGTTAGACCACCTCCAGCAGCCTCCAGTAGACCTGGCCTCTCAAATCGAGTCCCATGTTCTAAATACTCAAACCCCTGACTACGGCACCAGTGTTCTAACCATTTATTTACCTGCCAAACATGCCTAGCTTTAAGGTCCTCCCCTTTATCCTGGAGAAAAGATGAAAAAACTATCATCTGAGCTCCAGAGCCCCTAACCACCTCTCCCAAGGCTCTGTAGCCCTTCTTCATGTTCTCCAGGCTACTGCTATCTATATCAGTAGCACCCACATGGACCACCAGAAAGAGCCTGGAGAAGTAGGAGGCAGAGAGTCCTAAGAAAAATTCTTCTTTTCTTACAACCAGTGCTATACATGGGATTGAGCTCAGTTAAGATACCAATTACATGTGAAGAGATCTTCACATATTTAATTTCTAGTACTTATTACGCTGCTCTTGAGTTTGTGCATGGGTAGGAGTTTATTTCTGAATTCCTGGTTTATAAGTTTGGGGGTAAGTTTGGCACAACAAATTGTAATCCACCTTGTCATCCATGGATCCAGTTTTCCAATCCATCGAGCAACTGCAGTGGTCTCCAGCTGGTGATAAGTGCAGGACAAAAGTGCATTTGTGTCTGGCAACAGGAAGAGAACATCGAATGAACCATTTCTCTTTGCACAACTCCTCACGAACAGTTAATTTCCTACACCTCCTGAGCCGCATTCCTCACAACTGCAAACTCAACAGGGTAACACAGCTTTACAAACACTGATATAAAAAAGGATTAACCTAAAGTTCTGGTGTATGACATACCTAAAGGAGGGCCTAGAGATATTTAAGTGATGAAGCAAAGACAAGTAGATGCCAATATCAAAATATTACGGGCAAAGAACAATCAACTGCGAGGATTTCCAGCTTTTCCTGTTTGAAGTCTTAGATTACGAAAGAGTTTATGAAATTTTCAATTTTAAGCCACAACAAACCAATCCAGAATATCTGGACTTCAGCACTTGAGAATTCCCTGCTTAAGAAACAGTAACAGTTATGGATCCTACCAATGTCCCAAAATGGAGGGGACAAAGAGAACATTACCACAGAAAAGCACATTCAAGTCAGATCAAGACTGTGATCTGCTGAGCAATTTAAGACAGACATTTTCTCAGTAGGGTGCCATACAGAATGTCTCCACCTGACAATGTTCACTCTCTTACCTTCTGCTACCATTGACTGAAAGCTAGCATCTAACAAGCCCGTACTGCTTTGATGGATGCAGCTGTGGGATGAATGGGGTTGCTGCCATCCTCAGCAAATTAAAATGAAGAGGGAATTGGAGCCATCTGATACTATCTTTCCATTTCCATCTAATCTACCTTTCCATTTCCATCTAATCTATCTTTTACTCTTTCCTCCCACAAAATCTCCAGCTAATGATGTTTCTAAGCAGATCACAGCTGTCTTATGCTTAATCATACTATCAAAATTACCATACAAAAAGCTGAGAACTAGCTTCCTTCAGAGTACTGGCAAACTCTAAGCAGTGCATCTTGATGACCAGGTTTAGAGAAAGGGCTGGTTGCTTGGTAAATGAGCAATGAAAATACAAAGTGAGATCGCTATATGGCATCAGAACCCCAGACTCTGATATGGGCTTAGTGTGCTTTCACTAAATGCTATTTCAGAGACATCTAGTGCATCACTTTTTCCCCAGAACTTTTATTCTTTGCGTGAAGGCAGTATGTGATCATGTTAGGGATGTCTGGACAGCATCCACTCTAAGAAATTACATCAAAATTATGTGAGATAAAATGCATTTCAAACAAAATATAGTGATAAAGTTTTCTATGTAAGTTACTATTAGTTAATTTAATTGAAATTTTGAATAAAAATACCTTCCGACATGAAAATATGAAAAGTTCATTTATTTCCATAGGCAACCTCAGAGTACAAAGTGATATGAATTTCTCGAAACTATCACTATACCTTTTACATATTTTTAAGTAACTGATCTAAAAGTTGATACAAGAATAAATTTGGTTTTGAGGAGCTGTCCAATAAACTGGATATACACTAATGCCATGCTATGACAGTTCTACTTATGAATCACAGCTGACACTACAGTAACATCACTTTATAAATCTCATGAGAATTTTAATGTTTTACAATCAAAACATAAAACTGCCACTAGTACAGAGACCGTACGATTAGACAAATAAACAAGTGTTAAATAGTTTGCACAAGGCCTGAGTTCACTATAACACATTCTGATTTACAACTTCATCTCAGAATTCTGTACAGCAGGTAGAACTGTTTCAGAGAACTCAAAGACAATACAACTTCAGGGTCTCATTTGATCTGTTGATACAAGTGTGAGGCCTGGAAGGCAAGAGGATTTGATGGATGAATCCAAGGTTTTACTGCCTTGTGTAATTTCCTTGTAAAGCAGTCAAAACCTAACAGAAAGTAAGGTACAAGGCAGGACCTTACTTGAAAATCAGCTAACCCATCTGAAATCCTCCAGATGATAGGTTTCCTCACAGCTATTTCATAGTAAAAGTTCACAATGACTGTATAAAATGCAGCATATCTCTTAACAAAGAACAAAATAAGGGTCACATACACAACAGGATATTTTTTCTGTATTCCCTCTCCCCATATTTGTTTCATTGGGAATGGCACAAATCAGTGATATCCCACCCACCCCCAATAAAAAACTCCTAGTCAATAAACAAAGGTCACTAGAGTCAAAAACTTCATCAGCAATGAGAAATCCAGTGTTCATAAACTTAAGTTTTAAAAACTTTCCTGTTTTGCTCAAGCCATGTAGATACAGGCAGACTAAGCATGTACATTTTTAACAGATAACAAAAGTATCATATAATTCTTAGCCTGTATGGAAGCCTAGTGGAATTTGATTCAAATCTAACTTTTCGTTTAATCTTTTCTCTTCCGGTGCAATTGAACTGAAAAATCTAAAATCCTGTAATCTATATACACATGTACTTATCTATCTACAGACACAGATAACATTATAACAGGGGTTTTAATACAAAAGTTAAAACATTTTTCTTACTTTAAAAGGCCATTGGGGTATTTGTTAAAGTTCCACATAAATGTGAAACAGGTGTTCTTAAAAAGACAAAACTTAACAGAAAAGGAAAGTTTTAAATAATAAGGCTTGAAATGTCATGCACCTATACATCAAAAAAATTCACCTTTTACTTGGGGTACTCAACATCTGTGCAGACCTGTAAGGCCACAACTTTCCCACAACATTTCTAACTTACATCACCACTGAGAGCAGAAGACAAAGTATCTTCATTAAAACAAACTAGAACATTCTACCCATGTTTTCTTTCCCCATCTCCCAGATAATTAGTGGACCCCTTTACATTTCAAAAGACTTCTCTGGTACTACTGTCCTCCTGTGTAAGCAGGTTCCGCAGGCTGTTCTGTGCCTTATTCACAACACTTGTGTGATGAAAAGAAACAGAAAATCTGTTCCCTCCTCCATCCTTGAAATGCCACTTACACCATTTCACTCCCAGTTTCTCTCTTCTTGAGTGAGGCAGACATAGGGGATTCCAAGCTAATCTTTAACTCGGTAGTTTCAAGATTCCTCTCCATCAGCCTAAACAGAGGTGTTTTTTTAACCCTCTTAATCTTTCCAGCTAGCAGGATTAGTTTGTTTTCTAAGACTGAGTTTTCAAAGGATGCTTCAGAGATTTTCATACTTAAAACCAAATGGAAGCAACAGTTCTAATATGTTAAATGCTGTCTTGGGGCAGTTACATTCATTTACTATGCACCAGAGCAGCTAAAGCACAACTGACGCTTATACTTAAGATATGCAGCTATTTCCACTTCCTTTCTCCCTTTCTAGTAAACATAATATAGATAAATCAACTGAAGAATAGAATTTACTCCCTACTGTTTAACTCTCCTTTACAAATGAACGCAAAATAAACCAGTTGGGCTGGGCAGTTCAGCGCAGACCCTGCTCTCATTTCCACAGTGCAATGAAGATCTGCTCGCATTGGGTGAGCATAGTGAATGCACAAGGTGTAGGCTGCAAGGTGATGATATAACCTGCTAGGTTTCCACAGTTCTTCCTTTAAGTTACGTTGAATACAAGGAGAAGAAATTTTGTGTTATTTATAGTATTGCTGAAGGCATTGTAAAAAGAATTTACATTAGGTCACTTTTTCAGTAATAGAACTTGCAATTTCTTAATCAGATACCAATTTCAAACCTGCTCTCCATTTTGTTTTGCATTAGAGCTAGACAGATCCTCTGCTTCAGGCCAAGCCAGATGTAACACTGCTTTCCATCCAAGTCCAGAAACAGAAGGCCCCTAGAACGCCCACATTTTGTAACATTGTCCTTTCATCTTCCTCTTTCCCAAAAACCAAATTGGATGTGAAGTACACCCGCCGTTCTCAAAAAATGGTATTCACTCTGGCTACAAGTCTTCCAGCCTTTTGCAGGGCCTCAGAATGATGTCTTTTACATGGAGAGAGAACTGGACAATGCTTCCTAAAGAAAAACTATTGTAGCAGGATCAAGTGGCTCATGGCCTTGGTAACTTACCTCTTGCAACTCCTCTTTCCATTAAGTTCAGTAGAAATAACCAGAGAACTTCGCACACCCCCAGTTTTCTGACACACTAAGCAGGCTGCACGTGCAAGGAAGAGGGATTTGACCCTCTCATTTTAACTGAAGTAATATTTTCTTTTTTCAAGTAACTGGAAATATTTTGATAGAACTTTCCTAAGCACCCTTTTCAGTTTTTCTGCTCTGGTCATTCTGAAAACTGCAGCAAACAAGAAATCAAATTTATGTTCTCAAATATAAATAGAAAAAAAATCATACTACTTGAGCCAAATAAAGATCTTATTCTGTCACATTACCACTGCATAGAAGACCCTCTCTTAATTTAAACTTGTAGGATTTTTTTTACTTTGTTCTTACAAAATAGATTATATTCTCAGATAGCCCATACCCCAAAGCCCACAGTTTAGGAGGCCTAGTATATAAAAATCAAAACTAAATTTTTCAGTTAATTTTCCCTCCATTATATTAAACTAAAATCCAGTTCTGAAAAGACCCCAGTCCAAGGGGATCAGTGACTGAAACCCCAGATCAGGACATTGACATTTAAGACTGCCTTTACTATGGATGTATTAATTTAATACATTGTAGAGTCCTAAGAGATGCTATTTTTAATATAAACTTATTTTACAAATAATTTAGAGGAATACAGATTCAAGTAATTCTTCAAAGGCTTGCCTTAAGTTACCCTAACAACTGTAGCTTTCAAAAGTTGACATGAAAGAAGACATTAGTGTGATTGAGGGCATATAGTACTAGTAACCGTACATGAACTTAAATAGTATAACAGTTCTAGTATCGTACTTGAATTTACAGATATCTTAACATAACCTACAATGCTTACCACGAATATTAACAGCACATAAGCATCACAATGTGTTAGGTATTGTTTTCTAAACCACAATTTCACTGGTCCCAGGTATTTTAAAATAATAGGACTAAGGCAGCAGCTATAATACATAAACAATTCTTTAAGAAATATGCTTAATGCTATTACTGCTTAGAACTGTGGAAACATAACAAAATACAAGTCACATTTACAGCATAAGGCCCTTTGGTTTCTTAAGCAGCAAATGAAAGAACAATTTCTTCAGTGAAAGGCTTTGAAAAATAAAGCATGTAGGCTTTCCATAAAAAAGGTAACTAGTTCTTTCCGTCTCAAAATAGCCAGCTATAGTCTTCAAAATATCACGTAAGAAAGCTCCTGAAATTCCTAGGAAAGAAAAAGTTAAAACCCAACAGTAGTATTTGACAGAGTAGAGATTCTATCATGGGCAAGCTGAACATACACCTTCTGGGAAGTAGAAGAAACTACTTTTTGGATTTCTGGAGAGCTTTATTGAATTTGGAGTAATACAATAAAAAGGATCTGAAATACCTGCATATTTACCATACGTTCTAGAGGTTACAAATCTGTATTTGAGAAATCACTTCATATTAATCTATCTTTCTTAAGAACTTGAGTTAAAATAAAATTAAAATGAAAGTTTATTCTAGTCAAGGCAATTTATGGCAGTCTGCTTTTTCACACACCATGTGCAACTTGTACAAGGCTCTCCTTCTCTATCTTCCAAATGGAGCCAAAACCTATGAAGCAATAATTCAAGACATTTTTGTGTAACTCTGTGTTCAGTTACACAGAAATATTTAGTTACGCAGTTGGGCAGTCAACGTGTGAATTTTACGCAGAACATTCTTTTTAGGAGGTAACTACTCATACTCTATTTTTCCACACCAGTTAGAAGCAGCATCAAATTAACCAAAGTAGTGGAATATATAATAAATGTGATTAAGTCACCACATGTATTTTAAAATCCTGCTTAAGTGGTATGTTGCTTAAGCTGTGGGGCTGGTAACAAGGATCTTGCATTATAAAAAAGGTTGTAAACCAGCATGACCATTGAAGCAGTGTTCTTACTCTGTCCCAAACTTGCCCAAAATTTTAAAGCAACTTCTTATGTCTCCTGTAGTTTACTACAATCTTAATTCTAATTATCTTGTAAGAGAAGAAATTAAAATATTTTCTCTTCTTAGCCTCTTACAAAGTTACAGGTTAAGAGAGCCTTCTATGTAACATGGCTATCAAAATTTTAGAGGCAGCGTAAGAATTTACTTTGTGCAAATTGTTATAGGGTAAAATGATAGTTTGTGACACATTCAGGCAACAAATCATCAATAAGAATTTAGCAGACACTGAAAGGACTGGGCTGCAGGGTTCCATTCACTAGCATTATTACCCCTTTTAAACATTTCTGTTGATCTTAAACAAAATTTTGCCGGCAATTTCATAGGAGTTGATAGAGTACACTTCTGAATAATTCTGAAATACTGAACTTCTTTTTTGACAGAATATATGCATCCTACCTTCAGTGCTCTGATGTTCAGTAAAGAGACAGGAACTCTTTAGCACGTCAGATGACTTTGCATTTACACAATTCTCTGCAGTAACAGGTGAATGCAAAATCAGTCTTTTTTCCAGTGCAAAAGTCTTTACTTTGCTGGGATGAAAGTTTCCCCAAGTCATGCTTTTACTAATTAAGAAAAAGATGTTAATCAGCTTACCCATGATCCAATTTCATCAATCTTTGAAATAAGAAAACAACACGTTACCCAAAAAGATCTTTTAAGTCATTGCTAGCTGAGCTGCTGTTTGTCATTGTGTTCGCTGGTTGTGCAAAGTTCTGAGGAGCAAAGAAAGGATTACCCTGTATACCAAAGCCAGGCTGTCCTATCATGTTCATCTGAGGTCCCAAGACTGAACTGCTCGCATTTGGGGAGCCTTGTGGGGGTACAAACTGATTAACCCACTGGCTTGACTTCTGTTGAGCCAACTGTTTCATGCTAACTTTGGGTTTTTGAGGACCAAAAAGATTATCTAAAGCAGACATATCTGGGGGTTTGTTTTGTTGTGTCAGTGGAGTGATTGCAGATGCAGCATTCATAGGACTGTAATTTGGCATATTGGCCGTTGGTACAATGTTCATCTTGGTTGTTCCTGTTGCACTTGGACTGAAGAAATTCTGAGTGGCGAGACCAGGTCCCATTGTGAATCCAGCAGTCTGAAAACCCATATTAGGATTTAGTCCGTTTGTTACATTTATTTTTGTGTTGTCAACAGGTGATGAAAATCCCATTCCAACACCCATAGAAGGGACAGAAGAGAAGCTGTTTGAAGATGCAACTTTAGCCTTGTTGATAGAATGACTAGTCAAAGATGACATATTATCTATCAAGGTATCTGTCAAGTCTTTTGTCTGCAAAATACATAAAATGCAATTAAATGCTTTTCCTGCGCAAACACTCTAGCAACAGTCTTTATCATTGCTCCTGCAGAAGAAGCATTTGTTTTTCAGGAATTAAAATTTACTGCATGGAATAGCGTATGAAATGTAATTATACACAAGAGCAGTTAGTTTGTATTTCTCCTTTTCTACTTAGAATTTAAACAGATTTAATTTGTCAACTAAGACTATACACAAAGTACTACCGTAACTATCTGCTTATATAATCCCAAGCTCTTTACATAGTTAATTAATAAGCTCTTCAGTGCAAAACCTTTTTTAATATGTGCTTTTTCCTTATCTACAACAATGGCCTTCCAATAATAATGACATCTTCGGAAACTCCTGCAATTTAAAAAGTGTGAAATATTGCTAATGATGCAAATGGAAGGCAGATGAAAATTTATTTTAGTTTTTCCTCAGTTGTGCCACTGTGCTACCAGTGAAAAAGTTGACTCAAAGGAGAAAATAAATGCACTTGAAAGGAAAAAGCATCACAACTCCAATGGAAACAGTGCAGTAGTTTGTTCTTTCTCACCTGCTTCACTGGAGGTGTTATTGCAGTTGTTTGTGGCTTAAGAGGTTGCTGGTTTTTCAGCTTCTGTGCCTGTTCTTGTTCTTTAGCTAGCTTTTGCTTCTCTTCAAGTGTAAGTGATGCCTTTAAAGGGAAAGTACTGATACTAAGTAGCACAGAATGATTAGTCTTACAGAGCTAAGTTTATTTCATAAATAGAACTGTCATCTCAATAATATGTGGCAGAACAATACCTATTACTTACACAAAAGAGTAAAGTGCTAAGCACAAAATCTAGTATAATATTTACCATCCAGCTAAAAATTACGTAAAGCAAATGAATACACTACCAAAAGTAGAATAATGAGAAATTGGCAGAATTGTACAGACATCAAATAAGAAGGTATCATAACAAAACCATTTTAGCTTTTTCTTAATGTTGGGCATATTGAAAAAGTATTCTTCATGGTTTTTGGGTCTGTATGGTTACCAGCTGGCACTTCTATTGAACTGCAACCAACCATGGAGTCAGAATGGGAATTTTATTTTAAAATTGTTTAAGAGGCTTTTTAGGATTTGAGCTCTATTTTTGTTAATGATGAAAGATAAAATCATAAAATGATTCCCCTGTATTCTAAAGTTAGAGAGTTCAGACAACTAGAAATGTAAATGATAAAATGTATAGATTCTGGGGAGCCATTTACATAATTAATAGCACAAAAAGAAGGTGAAAGAAAATGACCAAAACTTTATCATCATAACTGCTGCCTACTTTACAAAGCTATTTTCCAGGAAAGGCTTTCAGAGAAATTCAAGAATATGACTCGAACATTTTGAACATTTGAACACGTCCATTTAGTGGACCTTCACATGTGACTACGCACAGTGCTGTGCTACATAAAAGCAGTCAGTTTTTCTTTTAAAGCTTTAAATACGGTAAATATTTACACATACTCTTTTTATGCAAATCTATCAGCCTTGTATTAGACAGATGGATGTAACAGAATCCCAAACCAAAGTGAAACGCACCTTTTTCTGTTTTGATGACATCTCATTCTCTTTACTATCGGACCCACTAGTTAGAAGGTCAGTTCCACTAGTATTAAATACCTTGTCAATCTGTTTAAGTTCAAAGAAACAAAACTTAGTTACCTGAAGTGCTGTAGTTTAAGGAAACATAGACTAAGTAATTTTCAATTTTGAATTGCAATATATAAGTAATGCAATAACATATTGCTGCTTACCTGATTACTCGTACTATTGGGTCTTGCCTCTTCAGACACACTCATTTGGTTAGCTATATCCAAGGATCTATATAGGGCAGAGTATACATATCAAAAAAAGATGACTTTGCAGTCACATCCACAACACTAATGCAGCAATGCAGAATTCTTCTGCATTTAATCAATATGAACAAATCACATTATGAGAGCACTGCCACTTTTATAGATTGCCTGCAGGAAACTGGAAAATATTCTAAATTATAAAGGCTTCCCACTGATCATTTCACATAGTCTTAGTTTCTCCTTTTGAAAAGGGTAACACAGACTACAGGTAGCCCAAGTTAATTTGTCTCCAAAATCTCACCTCGTATCAGACTCCATAAAATAGCTCTAAATATCTTCAAATATCACAGCCTTCTAGTAGGCTACAATGTCTATGTTTCTCCAGTACAGTTTTCTCAGCAGCTACGGAAAGGCAACTTAGCATTCAGAATCAAGACATAAACTGTACTAGTGGAGTTCAGTATGAACTTTTAAATTTAATGAATTAAAAATTACTGACTTAAAATAATAAACTACGACTGAACTTAACAAAATTGAAGAATTTGACTTTATAAAACTGCTAATATCACAATATTACCATTCTAGGACTAATATTCTCATAACTGTGCTTATTTGAGGTAGTTCTCTACTACCTAAGAATTACCTAGATTTATTTACTGCTATGGCTAGAATCTTCTCACATTTGCAAAAAGATTAACTGAAATTTATCTCTGCTCACTTGTTCCTTCTCTAATACAAACATAAACTAACACTTACTTCTGTTGTTCTTGCATGACATGAAGTTGCTCAAGTTTTGTTTTATGCTCTGCCTCCAATCTATTAAGCATATCTTTTATAACACAAATAAAAGAACTGAACTGGAAAAGAAATATACAAGAAGTTTGGATTTTGCAGTGATGGAATTCAGACACATATAACCTAAAAAAGTAACACCTCATAGAACTTACAATAAAAATTTCAGATAAAATGCAGATTTCAGAATAATTTATAATCCACCTTCACTATCTTGCACTAGGTACCCCACTACAAGCAGAGTGTATACTGGAACAGTGAAAAATACACATCACTAAAGAAAAAAAAGGGGCAATGCAGACAAAAAAACCCAGAGATGAGTATTACATTCATTAAAAAAAAAAAAATAAATCCTATTAGGTATTCCATTTCCTATTATTTCATAGCAACATGATTGCGATTCCATATTATCTGCAACATTTACAAATAAAAGAAAGGGAAGGAACATTAAGATTGCACTTTAGCTTTTAATTTGAATTGTAATCATGTTAGCAGCTAATTGCTTTTGCAGGATATTTGGAAGGTGATAATATTCATATTGCAATTTTATACTAGATCAGTAAAATCCACTGAAAAATAACAAGATTTAAACATGCAAATACAGCAATAGTGGAAGGTTTTATTTATATGTTTGTTTTTACAACAGGCAGGTATACCATAATGTATGGATTTTTCTCTGACAACAGTTTGAATTTATTCTCTGCCAATTATCAAGTAAAAGCATACAAAACCATCATGTTCCTACCTGATTGAGATTGAGATTGTTCTCAATACTAAGAGGAATCAGATGGGGCAATACTTTTCCCGCAAGCTGTTCTTTCGTAATTCCCAACTTCTTATGAGTAAATGTACATTTGTAAATACCTGACAAACAGCATCAAAATACCAAAAATTGCTAAGTTTAGTAAGCAATGTGAGCAAACTCCAAGTAACACACTCGAATATGTATTGATATCTGAATGTACATTGGCTCTGTGTGCAAGCAGGGACAAACATGATGAAGAGCATCACAAAAGAAAGCTAAGTACTCCTCCACTACACAAATATGTTATAGGAAGAGGCTTTGCTGAAATTCAGAACAAGAGGAGATCCGAAGTAATGCTTTCCAGCTATGAAAACTGATACAAATCAATATATTGATCTGGTCAATTATCCGGGAATATGAATCTTTGAACACATCACGATCAAGTGAGTTACCACAAACCAACAAAATGCCACTGAGACATCAAGCTGCATTAACTAAGGATGTGTTCTCTCCTAGCACACTGAACTGGCTGGTTTTAACTATAACACTGTTCTCTGATTGCATTTTACAAAGACTCCTACCTAGAAGTTCAGGGCTGCATTACACACAGTATCAGAAATGATGTATTGTCTTTATCTGTTCTAAAATCACTGAAAAAAGAACACTGACAGGCACGAGGGATCCAGTGTTAAGCCTACAAGTTCTATAGCATTTCTGACAAGATTCCTCTCCTTAAATAGTCCATCTCTAGTGGCAAACACTGAACACAAAATCCTACGATAAAAGGAGCAGCTTTCTTCACTTTCTATGGTTAGTATTAGAACAAAGCTGTCAGCTGGCCAAAGAAGATACAAGATGGAAAGTATTATGGTTCCAGAAAAAAGGAGAGCCTGAGTATGCAAAATTGCTTTCAGCCCATCATTTCCAAACTAGGGTTCACTTATCCACTGTATCCAAGTAGAATTCAGGAGTAATACAACTAAAGTAAAAGGCAAAATGTCCCTCATTCTCAGGCAGCAAATACAAGTCAAAGCTGCAAGGATTCAGGGAAACAGGCAGCTTTAAATCAGTATGAACAGATGCCTTCTTATGATCTGCAGGTCCTTTCCAACCCTAACTATTCTATGATTTTGAGACAATCAAACTATAATGCTGCCATCACATATTATTACAGCATTTAATGAGTTGCCAGTACAGCTCAACTGTTACAAATGGTCTTCAGTCTACTACTTTGTTGTCAGCAAGACAAATGGTCACTGCTTTCCAGACTTGGCCACGCAGTCACGCCTTTATCTTGGCAGTGGCTCTGGCCATCGGGTCTCCTTGAGCCTGTTCGAGATGTTAAAAATCACCCATCCTGAGTTAGACAAGCACCCAAGTGGCACTAGGAAAGCACACTGGGAGTGAGGCCTCCCCTTCCAGAAGTAACAAGCCATTAGGTTCTGTTTACTTTTTTGTGAAACCTCACCCAGAGTATGCTCCATTTCAGTGCAAAGGCAGCCATGTTTGCTTTATGTCCAGCAAAATGAGTCTAACAAAACCTGTAGTAAAGAGCAGTAGACTTGTAGACAATCACTTATAGCATCTGACATGCATGAGTGGTAAGAGAAGGCAACAGTAACACCTTAAACGCTCCAGCAAGGTGCTCGGCATTTGAAAGAAGATATATCATATACTCTTCTGAGGAAAACAGCCCCTCTGGCTGTGTGGACCATACAGTCCATGACAGTGTCACAGCCCAAGAACTGCAGTAAGTACTCAGAACTGCACTGGGCCTTGAAGACTACAAATACATGTACTAGTGTTCAGAAGTACCAGCAGTATGTAAGTGAACAGGGAGGGGAGGCATACTGAAGAACCACAAACTGGAAGTTTTTAACAGTAATTTTAGCAATACACTATGTAAACATTACCAGTGATAATACAGAAAGCTCTCAGATTTACATCAAAGCACAAAAGAGGAGAAAGCTGAAAGTATTAATTACCTAAGATTCCCATTAGCACTGCTGGTTCCTTGGATGGAATTTGTTGTAGAAAAGGTAAAATATCATCAAGCACAAACCATTTGTCCAAGTACTCCAAAATCTTGCCTAAGCACACTAGTGAGTTTACCCGGACCTGTGAAGTTTGACAAGAACTAAATAATTACTGTATTTTTGCCTAAGAAGAAAACCCAACCTTACAAAATTCAGAAGAAAACAAGTGCTACTGAAACTACAAACTTCATATCTGAAAATTCAAGACAAGTTAAAAAGACCCTTTTTGCATCATGAAAGGACAATACATATAGTTACCCACTGCTCACAACATTTTGCTTTTTCTGCAGGACAAACAGTGTTAATGTATATTACTGTTGAAGACACCAACATTTTTACAGTATTATTAACACAGTAAGTTGTTCAAAACTTTAAAAATTGTTAGAGTAAAAAAGCAAGTGGTGCTTTTGTATCTGTAAAAATTGAAGAGAAATCTCAAAAAGAAATCAGAGCACACTAATGGGCTTTTCTTGAAAGACACAACAGCTGAGAAGTCAAAGTAATTAAAGGTAACAATATTATGTGCAGACTGAGAGATAAAATTATTAGGATACTTACAGCAAGAGAAGAAGTTTGCAAACAGGCATTTTTAATTCTTGGAATTAATGAATTTTTCATTGATGGGTAATCTATTAAATTGGCAAATGTGGGAATTATGTTTAGACAAAGCTCCTATAAAAAAAAATCCACATAAGTTTGAAAAGAAACATGCATGTTTATTATAAAATTAGTATCAATATTACTCAAGATCAAAATTAGTTTAAAATGTCTCCTTATCTTTCCTTTTAAGGAAATATTTAAGGAAATACCATGTTCAGATAAGCTGACCTTAATCTATCAGACTCATTTAAATATAGCTACAATAATAAAGCATCATGGTATGTAAATAGAACAAAAATGGAAAACAGATTTCAAAAAGAGTGTAAGTTTATAATAAAATATTTGTATAGCAGGAATATCTTGCGTTTTCACTCAACACTTTTCTATAAAAAGACAACTTTTACATCACACTATAACATTTTCCTACGTAAGTTAAGCAAATCTGAATGAGACTATCAACAGCACTGCAGCAGCACAACGATAGGCCAAAAGATAAAAAAAGCATATCAAGATCAAATATAGTTAAGCAACAGAGAAAAAACAAACAAAACTGATTTCAGCCCAACCTCAAAAAATAAGAGACAGCAATATTAAGTATATGTTGCACATAAATGCCCGAGTAACCAAACTACTGATGTGGAAAAAAACCTAATGTCAGGTATTTAAAAACAAAACCCTTTCTCTGTAACACTGCAAAGGCTTTGCAAAGGTCAAAGTCACATCTGATTATCCAAATCCTTCTTGAAGGAATATTTTGTTTGTTATCTCCCCCTTCAACTCCTGAATGCCTTTGGGTAGCTGGAAGTTAATTCCAGTATAAGATTTTTATTTTTTTTTTTAAAAGGTTAGAAAACATACACAGAAATATTAAAATATAGATACATAAAAATTCCATCAGGAGGTATATTAATATGATTTTACAGCAAATCTTCCAAGGTAACTGTCAGCACACATGTTCTGACCAGTAGGACCTCAGAATGAGCCACCTCTTGACTGGTAAGAGCATGCATGCCTGCATAGTTTCTGCTGCATCAGCAATGTAGTATAAATGCATATTCTACTTTTTGCTATGGTGGCAAGTAAGAACTTGGAATAAGAGCATTAGAACAACAGTCATGTGGTCATTCCCTGGAAAATAAGGTAACTAGATTTTATTTAAAAAAAACCAAATTTTCTTTCAATATTCAGGAAAATATTACACAGCTTTATCTTCTCCCCCTCAAGTAAACAAACACATGTATACAAGAAGTTGGGACATCAGCTTAAAGAAAATAGGAAAAAAAATGTTTTAAGTAAAGGCTGCAATTACTACACCTGGATCTGAATTGAAGGGGCTTCTAAGGCTCTATAAACCATTGGTAGAACACTGTTCTTTATTTCATCTGGTGGAGTTTTGGTTAGAAGCAAGTCCATTTTTTGCAGGAATATCAACAAGATCTATAAAAAGAACACAGTTTAGAAGCCAGAAATTTTAAGTTCAGAAACATGTACTTAAAATTTAAAGTGTGATTATCATATCATAAAAATTTCAAAAGTTTTCTTGTAACTCAGTAAATGTGATCACTTACCATGTTGCTTGCCTGAAGGCATGGAAGACAAAAAGAACTTTGACATATTACTGTACTTTAAAAACAGCAAATACAAATCAAACAAAACATGCAT
Source organism: Nestor notabilis (assembly GCF_000696875.1). Taxonomy (NCBI): domain Eukaryota; kingdom Metazoa; phylum Chordata; class Aves; order Psittaciformes; family Psittacidae; genus Nestor; species Nestor notabilis. The sequence goes on along the minus strand of NW_009941162.1, from coordinate 10,729 downwards.
GTTCTAGACTATTCCTTCTAAGTAAGAAATCATAAACCTAAGGAAGGATTTCTTGTTTCTATTTACAACATGGTCTTTTAAAATCCACCCACAGAAAATCTTCATACACACTGCTGTCAAAAAAGCTGAACTTCAAAAAAACTATGGCTCAAATACTGTCCTCAAAGCATTTGATCACAACTCCACATAAAAAAGCTCTATTCCCTTTGTATCTAGAATCAAAATAGGGACACAATGAAAAGAATATTACAGCTACTATATGGACACAAACTACCTTTATTCTAGTTCATATGGAAATTGTGTATCATAAAATCCCCTCCCTCCCCCCAATTTACATCACATTAACCTAAAAAGCAAAACCAGGATAGCACTGTTACATAGTGGGATTCACCTTGCTTAGGCTTAGCCATCTGAAAGTTAATTGCTATTTGAAGTTACTTATCCAGGCTCAGTCTCCAATGCAGAGAGCTACATAACTCATAATATTCAAAACTCGTAACTCTCATCTCATCTCAGATAGGTAAGATGACTTGCTATAGGTGACATTGACTATCCATTGATAATTTAGACTCATTTCAGAAAACAGGTTAGACTAGATGGATAAATTGTGGTGAATTCTATCACATGAATAATAAAAAGCCACATATTTAATAGGAAGAAACTATTTCAGTTTTGAAGTCTAAAAATATGTAGCAATCAGTGCTTTTATATAATTGTTTCTGCAAATCTGAAAAAGACATGAATGAAACTTGTTATTTAACAAGAAAAGCTCCTTTGAAATATGAACCACATGTTTGAACATAAAACAGACTGCTGTCAAGTTAAACATTGTACTAATACAGTCATTTAGATTACGCAGAAGCAGTTCAGCTGTTTTTCACTGGCTGTCAATGCTTTTCAACTCAGATAACAAAGCTGAATCATTTTTGATCTCTTACTCTACTTGTCTTTAACTAGAATGTTGAACCGCTTTCATTTTTAGCTGTCTAGGATAATATTTGATACTTTTTATCTATTTAAGTAGAAACTAAGATATTACAGTCACAGATTGACATACACCATCTAAAAAGCAAGCAGCAGCACTTGCACTCTGAACAATAATGCTAAAGATGTACTTCATTCATTAATACCGAGCCCAGTACTTGTCAATGTACTGAATTTGGTGTACTGAATTTGGTGTACTGAATTTGAATTTGCAGCACAGCGTATGCAAACTCTCTATGGATTCCCCTAGCTATAAATCAAGGGTTTCTCTACACTGGGAAGCTATGTAAGAGTAAGCCAGGATGTTAATTTACAGTACACCAGTTAGTCTCCAAGAGTATGATATGAATGAGTAGTGTAACTATTCCATTTTCACATTATAAATTCCCTCATACAAAGTCATTGTGAACTCTGGATAACAATTTCTTTATACTGAATTACAGCAGCTTCCCTAGGATACATTCACTTCCTAACTTAAGCATCCTCTGAAAGCCAAGCAATAGGTCAGCCCCTCATACAAATCCAAAACGTCTTGAGGGACTGTTTGAAAGTAACATTGGCACCTTCTCTGTCCGTGCCTCTCCATGAGTTACAAACACACAGGAACAGAACATTTTTGCCTTGCACAGTCAGACCTGGAATTATGTCCTCTGGCATTCTGAACCCTTACATATTTTTTCCTGAATACCGGGTATATTAAACTTTCAAAACCTATTGTAGATTACTTAAACTTTGCCATACTGAAAAGACTATAGAGTAACAGTGGAATAAGTCATCTACTACTTAGTGTGCACTAAAAATGTCAACAAAAGGATTTAATATACAGTATCTAGAAAACTACAGAAAAACATTGCAAAGCTTGCTCTTTATGAGCTGACCCCAAGTCTGTATTTTGCTTCTCTCATTCCCCACGAAATAAACCAGTACTTGTGGCCATTATGCTCCAAATACAAAACTTTTGAGCAAACTTTTTGCAGTAAGTATTATCTCTCAAATCTGATGTTAAAGGTAGCAAAACAGAATGCTACATTTTAGGATGAAACAGCACAAATTAGATGTTCACTGGCTTTTGAACAGTTAGACGTTTCATTTTCCAGTACAACAACAAAGCTAACATGAAGCCTCATTGTATCAAAAGTGAACAGCACTAAGTAGTTCTAATTTTCTGAGGTATTCCCAGTTACACAATTTCCCCTTTCCCCCATCCCCTGTACAACGAGAGTTCTCTGATCTGGTTTTCTGAAACCCAGAAGTAAAAGGTCAATTTGTTCATTCCATGTTATCTTGCTCCTTCAGTGCTTTGCAGTGAAATAATAGCATCCAGCAGTAAAACAAGGTGAGCTAGAAGGAATGCACAGCTGCCTTTTATCTGTGGAGGCACAATGTTTATTATCAATAAATAGTACTCTTAAGAGAGTGTCAGTTACAACTTTTCCACTCCACCCAGTGTCAGCAATGTGGATACAAGGGGTCAGGGGAGGGTGTGTGTGGGAATAATTATAGGTTCAGCTGCTGTTAGAGTATGTGCAAATACTGTACTGTACAACCCTGCTCAGATTGGCTAGATAAGTTATAAAATGCTTACAAACATACCTTCTACAATCAACCAAAATAAAGAATCGAGTGGTAAATTAAATTTTTCCTTTTTTTTTTTTTTTTTGCTAACGTAATCTCTTCTAAAAATGCAAAAATACCCTCAGAAAACCCATATGAAAAAGCAGAGGTAGAGGCTTTGTGAATTTCCTGGAAAAAAAATCTATTTTGTATGAAGCAAGACTGACTGTCTGGACAACTACGGAGCAGGCTGGGAAATCTGTGTGAAGCTGGAAAAGGGAAATAGGACAATTAGTCATTTTTCAAGGAAAAAAACACCAACGAGAAAAACTGTAGTCTGAACAATATTAACATACCTGGATTGGTTCTTGCTGCTTAAAAACAGGACCAAGATCAGGCAGAATAAGCCTGACATACTCTTCTTTGGTGCATTCCTCAGCAATTAGGAGAACATTAGGCAAGACAAAAGGTACCATATCAGGATTCACAAATTCAGAAGTCAAGCAGGGCAAAATTCGCTGAATTATAACACGCTAAAAAAAAAAAAAAAAAAAAAGCATGCATCACATTGTACTGCATTGCAGTAAGTTACTATTGTGCCAGCTCAACAGCTTTTGCATCAATCTCATTCTTACAAAAAAGTAGACAGACAATTTTCAGTTTTGAACTCTTATTTTCACAGTACAGTCTAGCTAATTTACACTGTGATACTTTGCTTACTTTTCTCTGTTTGCACTCAAAAACATAACTGAAGATTATAATTGTGAAGGTCACCAAAAGCAATTAACTGTACAGAAAACAGGACTTTCAGCCACACATGTTAATTATGGAAACCCTATTCTATATGGTTTCTTTTAAAAGACCCTAAAAAAGACCTTATCAGCCCATAAAAAAAATTAGTCGGTTCTTCAGTATCCCATTGCTTATCGAAAAAACAGATAACCCTACTATGCTTCCCTGTAAATCTCCAGGTACATTCCCTAAACAGGATTCTGCTGATGAAATACATATTTACACTGCAGATGTCTAGAGCAGACATCCTTATATGCTTTTAAAGTCATTAAAGAGAAATACACAATTCAAGGCCACAGTTCATTTCCTCATAAAATGTACTTACCAAGTCAGAACAAAAAAAAAAAAGCTTATTAGGTCAGCCAGTGGCTGTCTGAAGTTATGTGAAATACATTCCAGTTTCAAATTCAGAGCATCAATGATTTTTGATCAAAGAAAAAAATAACAAAGTAAAAAGAACAGACTAGGAAACATGAAATCTGAATTTTGCACTGTGTAGTTCAAAACAGAATTAAAAATAAAGAAATTTAATGCAGTGGTTGAGAAAGTAAGCTATTCTATTATGCATTAAACTACATATGTACTTAACTGCATTTTCTACCACATATACATTATGGCTTACATTAATTAGACAATACCACAAAAGGAAAAGAAGCCAGTCTAGACATAGCGTCTAACAGTACACAGAAGAAATCTGTAATGACAGACATTTGCCTTCGAGGTTTCTGGGCACTGCTAGCAGAAGAAAGTACTTAGTCTGTTGAGGGAAGGAAGTTTTGCATCATTCAGCATTGAAACACTGCCTTGCTATGAAAAAACTTGAAGTAATCTTACTGGGAGAAAAGGTGGCAACAAGACTTCAAAGAGCTATGATAGCATCTGGAAACAAAGGGAAAGCCTTTTAAGTGGAGACAACTCCCTTCCAAAGTGTTAAGTACAATAGTTCACATACTGATAGCACAACTTGACACTTTCCATTTAAAAAATAATTGATAGCTGACGAGTATTTCCACACCAATTATTCACTTATGTCCCCTTCTTTCCTACTACTCTATTCTGTCAGTCCCATGGCAGTATTTTATGCTGGATGCTACATAAGTCCAGCATTCTGAGATTTGGTATGTTAACAGACGTTCAAATGCTTTTAAACTCGCTATTTCAAGGCATCATACATACATACCTTAGGTAGTTTTGGCAGAACCTTTGGTAGCCCTTTAAAAAACTGTGATTTCTGAAGGTTATCCCTTTGAAATAATGAATCAAAATACTGAAGGGTCATTGCTCCTACATCATCAAAGAATGGTATCTAAAAATAAGATTAAAAAGCTTGTGATCTGGAGGGAGACAATACTGACACTGTTATAAAGATTCCAAAATATAATCATCTATTTATCTTTTCAATGCACTATAGTAAACCTTTACAATGATGTGCCTGCAACAATTAGAAAGACATTTTTACATACTATGTAGTATAATATTCACAGATAAAGGTTGGTTATTAAGATAGAATTTTAAAGAAACCCATGCATGTTATGTGTCTCTAACTTTTTGTACATGAAATAGTCTTTTGTCTAAAAAAACTGAATAAGAAGTAAAAACCTTGACTGAAAGTTCTCCTAGGAATAATTATGCTATTTAATATTATGACAGACGATTACCTACTAGATCAGATCTCGCTATCAACCCTGGAAACTTAGAATGAATCAACAAGCATTTATATGCAATATATGTTAACTATATAAATCTTTCTCCAGTGTTCAGACCCATTTGTAAATCCTGTCCACTATAATTTCATACATGATCTCCCATGTTTACATTACTTCAGCAAAGAGGGCGCAGGCCTTCTAAAGTATTGTGTAACAATATTGCATGGGTAAAACTCCTCCTTCCTGCTAGCTCTGTTTAGAGAGGGATATATCAAACCTCATGGGCTCGCAATAGTTAAAGACAAAGCATGGTCTCTCAGACTATTTAGACACTTTTGTTTCCATTGAAAAATTTGTGTAAAAAGAAAGGATATAAACATTTAAAGAAGCTCTGCTGTAAGGCAGAAAGAGAAGCCACTAAGAGCAATAAAGAAAAAAAAGAGAATTAGAAAAGTAGACTGGAGTAGGGCAATACAGATGAAAAGAATCTGTCAGCAGAGAATTCAAGTTAGTCTGTACTATGGACTTAAATTCTGTCTTCTAGATCACACACCAAAACACATGTGATCATGGAAGTCTACAGAGGTTAACACAAACTAGTTAAAACTAGCAAGGTAAACTTGCCTTGTCAAGCTCCATTTTCGCTCATGTCACGATGGCCATAACAAACTGCTTTTGGAGCTAAAGTTCTAACATCTTTACCCTACACTTAGGTCTGCAGTATACAATGTGGTAAAAAAGATTTAACATCTTCATAAAATGACACTGCTTAATACAACCATTTACAGATTTGTTCATTGCAGTCCTTCAGACAAGTGAGTTGACACCTGCATAGTATCTGCCAATTTCCTCACCTCCCATCTTTTGGCACACATGTTTGCAGAACCATTACCTGTTTCCCTCCCTTCTTCACTCACTATTTCTTCCAACTGTTAAGAAACTGATTTCTCTCACTGCATACAAACTTTTTATATGACAGGAAAAGATGAAAATTGTTTAGCTAAGCAAATTTATAAACAGAAACCCGAAAGGCTATCAGATATGAGAAAAAAGGGCATATGACAAAGGAAGAATAGTGTTTTTACATTCTAGTTTCAGACAGGAAAGCGGAGGAAGAGTTTGTCAATTAAAATTTCAATTATCCTACTTGAAATTAATTCTTTATTATTGTAAATAACTCCAAATATATTTTAAGCTATTCTTCTGCATATTTAGGAATATACCAAAAATCATCAAGTCAAAAGTTAATCCTTAAATTTACTGCCCTTTATCATTTTATGGCTTTAAAATCCTTCCAATACAGTTTTAAAGACTGAATTGTATAAAAACACAGTGTAGAAAAAAAAATCCAACTGTACTGGAAAGCAACAAAACAGTGTTGTATTGAATGATTATTCTAAGTTCTGTCTCAGCATCCACTTCTTCCATATTAATAAAGGTCAGCATAAGGACAACTTTTGGCATCAACTGACATCATTATTTCCAAAATAGTGAAAAAGTATTTAACATTTCAACTAAAATTATTAACAGGGAACCACTTTAAAATAGTTCTATTGTTTCTACAAATCAAACACTATTTTTCCTCTTTTCTATGGCTACCGTATTTTCCATGAACTGACCTTAGTCATTTGATCTGCATCTGGTCTGACTGCTGGAGCTACATTTAAAAGTAGCTTTACATGTTCACGCACTTCCTCTGGTATATTCTGAAGAGTACTGGAGCTTAAGCGGCTCAGCTGTGTAAGTAATTTAAGCACAGGGACCATGAAGTCAGAAAATCCTGCATGTAACTACTTCGAAGATATAATAGGACTAAACCGTCCTCTTGATGGCTTCTCTACCCACACCTTTAATATCCCTCCCTTCCCTCCTTTCATAACCTATTTGCTTCTGATCCCTCATAGTCTTCTTTTTGTCTCCCAACAGTCTACCTGCTTCAGGTCACATTCCCCTATTTCCAACTTGTCATTGTGTTCAGGTTATCAGAGAACACAAACCCAGTACTTTTAAACAGGTACATGTTATTATTTGAGGTGTTGTCTACACACATTAAAACACAGTACACACAACTAAGACAACAAGCACCCAAAGAAATTATGCAAAGGAAACTCGCATGTGAACATACACTACATCAGCTGATCCAAGTAACTGTCTTCTGTTAATATTTATACTCCACAAAGAATGCGAAAGAGCTGATAGCTAAGTGGATACTAATTGCAGTGTCAAGTTATCAAATCACTCTGAACTCAGCCATCTTCAGCAGTCCTACACAGCCTTGTGTTCCACAGTTTGTCCCAACAGGTAAACTACTTACTCCAGAAGATAAGCACTCAACAGGTTTACAGAGAATCAGGTGAAAAATGAAATTTGTAGTTTATAAAATTGGTACATGTAATCTTCTCTACATATATTTTTGTTTCCCATATTTTGATAGCATTCTTTTTTCTTGTTACAAAGTTAGCATCCAAGGTAAGATACCATTATCGGATTGTTTATGTCGGAACACTGGTAATATATTCTAAATATTTAAATCTATTTTAAACCAGTAACTTTTCAAATATGAAAATCAACAAACAATAGTCACAAATAGAGAAAATACCTGATCCAGCTGTCTACTAAAGCTTTTATAAATATCCTGCTTGTTGACCTCAAAAATTGGTTTCCCTTTATTAAACACTGCATACATAACACCTCCTAGAGAGTACATATCACTGGCTGTCTCACAGCTCACAGAGAGAATATATTCTGGTGCCAAATATTCAGGATTTGGAAGACACAAGGAAGGCAAGTTTGGATCCCATTCCTTACAAGGGAACTTTGGCTACAAAAGAAGAAAGTACATTCATTACGGATTCTTAAAGAACACTTTAGATAAGAAACTCATGCAGCAACAAAATAATTAATGTGCTCAAATTCCATTATAAATATAACAAATGGAGTAAGGCAACGGTCAAGAATCTATGTCTGTAGCTTAGAGCGATTAGGTGATGCAGTTAAATCTGAATATTAGAGCTGGGAAGTGTAATGTAAAAATCAAAGCACTGCTGTAAGGGGGAAACATGAGTTATGATGGGAATTCATTTTAGGAGGTAGCGACCAGGCACTGAAGCAGATGCTATAGACTAAATTAGCTAGCTTTGCATGCCATCCAACATGCAGGTGAGCAGAAGTAGCACAGGCTTCAGCCTCTGTCTGAAACCATCACTAGTCTATTTTGACTCCACTAAGCCAACTCAGGCTCTTTTTTCTGTGATGACCAAAGGCAGCACTTCAGTCCAGACCTGTGCCATATGTTCAAACTTCCTGCCAACAAAATATAGAGATGGATATTAAATAAATGATTCACTACTGAAATGCAAGGTCATGAAACCGGTTTCAGACAAAGCTCTGAATTTTAAATCTAGTGATGATAAATGTAAAGATCTATTACCTCCTGCTCAGATGGATTTGTTGACTGGATACAAAAATCAAAGCCCATAATTTTCCATGCTCCACTTTTATTCAAAATTATATTTTCAGGAGTAATATTTCCATGGACCATTTTCACACTGCTATGCAAAAATGACAAGCCTTCAGAAACCTGTTAATAAAAGATTATTATTTCAGGTCAAGTAGTTCCCCAAATATCCTGTAAGACATTTACAAAAAATCTGTTCCTGTGGGCATGGTTCAATTGGTAAGTTAACTAAGAAACAATTCTTCACTATTATTTTAGGCTATGTCTTAAAAGTTATGTAGGAGTGAAATTAAACACAAATGGGTAATCAGCAGATGGGATTACTAATGCCGATTAACCATCACAGTGTAAGAACAAAAATGCTTTTCAAAGTTGATCAACATATTCACTAGATAAAACCTAGGAGCTACTGCTCCTCCACAGAAGGTAAAGAAAAGATTTACATTTGGGAGAGACAGCTGTAGCATACATATTTATATGGGAAATAAAAATTAATTCGATTTTGTATTTTCCATATTGGAATAAGCAAAACCAGTTGCAACTTAAGAGAACCTCCAGCGTTCATCCTCTCTTACACTTACAGTGCTGAGGGCACTATCATCTCCCACTTCCCAATTTGATTTACTATAGGCAGACAAAACTTCGGCAGATTACAAACTTTATAAAATAATCATTAATACCAAAAGTGTAAGAAAATTATAAGGACAATCTGTGTCATACCTGAAGCAAACCGTATTTGGTCTCCACATCATAAAGTTTGTATTCTTTAATGTCAGATGGTAAAGGAGAAGGTAGGTTGTCCCAGCTGCCAAGAACGTTAGCTAAACTTGCACACACTGGTTCTGTACAAAATGCCAAGCAATCCCTGTAGAGGACATACATAAAAACGTTTCTTGCAAATAAATGTAATATATCTCTTTACTGAGAATTAAGAACCATACAAACATCAGATTATACTTTACTTTTTAGGTGTTGAAATAAAACTGTTTTATTTCAGGATTTGTATTCTTATAAGCAATTTATACTGAAGAGAAATATATATATATCTGAAGTATTAAAAAATACTAGTTTAATCTAACATTCATGTGATTTATTACTGTCATTTAATCTAACATTCATAGACTCATGTGAATCTAACATTCACATACATCACTAACGATGCACACAATGCTTCATAAAAAGACTTATAAAACAATCATTTTCTTGCCCTGATCCAGGAAAATTAAACAATTCTTACGATTATTAAAACTTGTAAAATCAGGCTTTTAGCTGCACCTAAAACAGACACATCCCTGACTGAAGCTTACTTAATGTGGCCAAACAATGATAATAAATAAAACTAAGAAAATGTTAAGGTAGCACCTGAATATTCTTTTAGTTTGCAAATGAATAGAAGAGGTACAAACACAAATAAACTTGTTGTATGAACTGCAGTTTGCATGTGAAGTGACTGTTTTCCAAATTCTTTTATCTACTGTTTTCTTCATGAAAAACTACATATCTTGCTTATGCATTTTTTGTATTAACAGTATTTGAAAAGTACAGATGAAGCACACTTCTGCACATAAAGCGCATCGGTTGTAACGCTGAACTTCAAAATTGCTCTGACTGCTGTTATTTTGAGGGAATAAAAAGGTGGCAGTTTCCTTTTTACTTTAGGAGCAAATTAAAGAAGAACTCAAACCAGAGTAATGGAAAGATAGGGCAAGTGTAATTAAAGAAACTGAACGCTGCAGAAGCTGATGTCTGCCATACTGTGCAGCTTCTTTAACAGTTCCCTGACTAATATCAAGATGGAATTCAGAGTAACATATTAAAAAGAAAACAAGTTAAAATGGCCAAAAAAAGTATATGCTTTGGGAGAAACTGCAACAGATGGAAAGTCTAGTAATTAAGTATCTGAGACTCCTCAAACTACTACTATTTTTAATGGGTAGTAATGACATTATAAGTGAATTTAAAATTTGGCTTTTTTATCCTTTTCTCCAAGAATAAGTTAAATATAGAATAATATTACTCATCTGTGCTATTACTGGAATTCAAGACCAGTTGTAAGTAAATGTAGTTATATGAAATATTTAGAATAAATGAAGAGTTATTAATTATGTAAATGCATGTAAAATGTACACATTTTTATATGTATAATATATATTTATATGAAATATAATTATATTGAATGCCAATAATAATTCGGACTAGGAACATTCTATTAATAGTGGAAAAGCTACCACTTTACACACTAGGGCCATAAATGTATGGCCTTTCTTGCAGGTTGTCCTGGGTTCAGCTACAGCAG
>NW_009941161.1:0-10789 GCF_000696875.1 Nestor notabilis | reverse complement strand
AGCTGTGCCTGGGATTGCCCTGACTCAAGTGTAGGCCGTTGCTCGTCTTGGTTAAACTTCATAAGGTTGGCATCAGCCCACGTCACAAGCGTGTCCAGGTCCCTCTGGATGGCATCCCTTCCCTCCAGCCTAGCAACCGAGCCACACAGCTTGGTGTCATCGGCAAACTTGCTGAGGGCGCACTCAATCCCACTGTCCGTGTCACTGACAAAGATGTTGAACAAGACAGGTCCCAACACCAATCCCTGAGGGACACCACTCGTTACTGGTTTCCAACTGGACACTGAGCCATTGACCACTACTCTTTGTGTGCGGCCATCCAGCCAGTTCTTTATCCACTGAGTGGTCCATCTATCAAATTGATGTCTCTCCAATTTAGAGACAAGGATGTTGTGTGGGACAGTGTCGAACACTTTGCACAAGTCCAGGTAGATGACATCAACTGCTCTGCCCCATCCATCAGTTCTGTAGCCCCATCATAGAAGGCCACCAAATTGGTCAAGCAGGATTTCCCCTTAGTAAAGCCATGGTGGTTGTCACCAGCCACCTCACCATTTTTCATGTGCCTTAACATGCTTCCCAGGAGAATCTGCTCCAAGATCTTACCAGGCACAGATGTGAGACTGACTGGTCTGTAGTTCTCCAGGTCTTTCATTTTCTCCTTCTTGAAAATGGGGGTTACATTTCTCTTCTTCCAGTCATCAGGAACTTCATCTGACTGACATGATTTTTGCCATGATGCACCTCTGCTTCTCATATTGATAAGGAGAGAGCAGCAGAAAATTGGAGAGTGAGACTTCCTGTAGATTTGAAGATGAGAAGAGCTTGGACATTGAAACACCCAGCAAAGTGCAGGGAGCGCTGGTAATTATGTACTTCATTGGAAAATATAACCCAGAGAGGTCCTGAGTGAGTTGTTTATCTCACAGCCCTGTTTAATTCAGGGTACCAGAGCATCCAGAAGTTGATTTAAAATTCTCCATGCCCTAAATACAAGTACATAATGTACAGTCTTCTACAGAATGGATTTTTTGGGTTTTTTAACATACCTGTAGCAGTCTATCTGCATGAATATGTGGTAGTTTGCCTAATCGATATGCCAAAGACTACAAGGAGAAATTTAGGGGCAGGGAAAATATTGAATCAGGAAAGTGATGGGATAAATCATTATTCAATGTATCTTTCCCATCTGCTTTTAATAATAGCAGAAAATCAACCATGGGCTTATTGTTTTGAATCAGAAGTGAAAACCATCCAACTGTGGAGAGCTAACCTAACACTTGCAATTGAGGGAGATGTAAAGTTGGGTGGATACTGAAATTTCTATTTTATGAATGCGCCTACGTGTCATAAGTCCAGCACAAACCAAAATTTTACCATAAGACATGAACGGTGCAGAAGCAGCAGAGCTGAAGCACCTTGCTTTAAAATCCAAAGGCATGAGCTCTGGATGTGTGCTAAACATGAAAGAACAGCTGCTTGACCAAGACAGAAGGTTTCAGGTAGATGATCCTTGAGTAACATGTTGCTCCTGATCATCAAAGCCCTGGCTTTGCTCATCATTCTCTCATCATTGTCTGATGAGAAGCCAACACAGGACAAGGCAGTTCCTCTGAGAATGTCAAACAGTCAAAGAAGAGATGACTGTGGGAGGACATGATCTGCTCCTCCTGGTGACATGGAAGAAAAAGTGATAGCAAGACAGAGACTCCTTCTCAAACAGGGGCAGAAGAAACCAGCTCAACATTTGATGTCACTTGCAGGGCTATGGCTGTTTTACGGCTACGTGGACGTTTACTGACCTGTACTGCTTCATCCATGCTTACCACCAGCACTGATCAGGTCATTTGACCTGTGCTATGAATAGGAGCAAAATGCCATCTACATCATTCTGTGTGTTGCTGGTGGCAGAAACTATCCCTTAATCACACTAGTCTAATTGGCCACAGTGATTTCTGAAAGACCTTTCAAAAATACTTATTTTAAAAGAGAACTTGGGGTAAATAAGGGTTATTTGTCTTCTTTTTGGTTTTTTTTGGGTTTTTTTTTTTTTGGTGGTTTTTTGTGAATATTTCATTATGACTCTCATTGTTTCAGTCTCTGTTAAATGTTGTATTAAAATGAATGTTTAACAAAATCATTTTGAAATGAAAAATCAAAATGTTCAGTTGTGCGACTGCCAAACCAGAACAATTCATTATCACAACTTTGTCTTTCAGTGTTATTTCATCCCAAATCTAATTGGAATTGACACTTTAAAATGTTTCAACACAGTGAAAACAACATCCCTCACTGAGAAAATAATCGAGAAAATTACTAGAAAAAATTATAGCCAGTTGTACTCTGAACCCTGAGCATCATTGGTCATTGCTCAAGAAGACTCAGTGACCACAGATTGACAAATAGCTCTCCTAAGGCCTTCAAAGTGTAATTTAAAGACTGAAGTCCTCATTGAATTGATCAATAAGGCAGATTTCAGTTTAACAAAGAACCAAAGGATTCACCAAAAATACTGCTATCTCCATTCATCTCCCTACGCACTAGAGCTAAGTATTTGGTCTAGACAAAATATGAACAAACATTTGTTAACATGATTAACATTAAAAGAGATACAAACCTAGTTTCTTAACTCTTCCGTTGTTCATTAGTTAGGCTACTGAAATGTCTGATATGTCTAATTCTTAGCAAATAAGGGATAGTTTTGCCAAAAATAACACATCAATTAATTCAGGACAGAGCATAATACTTCTATGATGACTTCAGAGAAAGAAAAAAGTGTCATCAGATCAGATTCAGGATGTTTTGGGGTTTGTTTTTTTTAGATCTTTTAAATTCAGGTTCATTGAATATTACTAAACCAGACCCTTTCCCCAGAACAAAAGAGTGAATATGAAAAGAAAAGCAAAGAAACATCCAATGACACCTGGTGATAAATTGGCTGATTCATATCTTGTTCATCTTGCATGGGTAGCAAATTACAAATATTTGGTGGCTCTGGTCATTGACAGTCACAGTCCTGCTCCTCCCATTCACTGGTCTTTGGGGAGACAGCTGCAGCCCACCATCTCTGGGGCACTGTCAGTACTTTTTCTGCTTGTATGGAGCAGATGTACGGATGGACCTAAATTTTCTCATCATTGGGACATACTGCCTTTCATCTGCTATCACAAAAGGTGTTGGGATAAAACGGCATCATAGTAGTATTTATGGTATTCTCTGTCTTTTAATGCTGCTTAGACATTTTCTGCACCAGAGAAGTGACTGTTTGGGGTAGAACACAGTGGTAATGGTCAGATTAAGAGCCTAAAGAACTTAACTCAGATTAAGAGCCTAAAGAACTTAACACTCGGGGCAAAACCCCTACGACCCAAGAAAGTATCTACCAGGCAGGTAAAAATTTTAAACAACCTCAGTACAAATCTCATGGAAGTTCTGCGTCTAACAAACATTCAAGTATATATCTCACTTCCTAAGATCAGTTTCACTGACTTCAATCAGAGCTGTTCCACTTCTATGTTTTGGACAAAAGTTTAAGGCTTCAATCAAGGCTCATGCATGTAAATTAGGGTGTTGTCTAGACAACACAATCCCTTTGTTCTAAACAGTTCCAGGCTCTGATCACACTCACGATTTTCTTATGCAAAATACACTTTTCATTACTTTACAGGTAATATGCAATATTCAGCAGTACTGTGATCATAGCTGGTTTTACTGCAGTAGAGCCTTTCCTTCAATGTCTACTGCTTATCATCATTGATTACTTAAATATATTCCCAGGAATTCGTATTAATTGCTGCACATACAGGCATAGCCATAGAACATCAAGTAGTCCTGAACACTGCTGGTTGTTAAATTTGGGAATACTGTGGTGGATGGAAAAGGCATAACAGGAAAAAGCTAAACAACAGAAAGATAAATTGGGCACACTCTGGTGTGCCTTTCAGTTTAAGACCAGTATTTTCAGAGCACTCCAAAGAAGGGTGAAGCACTGAGGACAGGGAAATAAAATGATGGAAAAGTTCTTTCCACTAGTGTCTCTCATACAGAGGCTCTAAAAGAATAAAATACACTTTAGAGAATGCAATAACAATTCAGGTAGGTTATTGTTAAGGCTCTTCCAGCATTTGCAATATTGTTAGGTTTATAATTTCAAGTGAAACATCCCCTCAGGGCTCGACTGGCAAACTAGAGCACCTCAGCTTTGGAAGCTTCCCTCCTCTGAAAGCTTATACAGAATAAGTAGAGCTGCATTTATATTACAAATAAACCCAATTTTTATTTTCGAACTATGTTACTGAAATGTTTTTTTCCACAGTTGTATTTATTATTTTATGTTCACAAATAGAGAGACTCTGACATCTTAAATTAATAGCAGGAAATTCCAGATGACATCATGGTCAAAAAAATAAGTTACATCTCCTTATGCTATCAAAGACAAAGAAAACTCAAAAGATTAGAGGAAACATATTCTTGCCAGTAAGGAATTGTCAGGAAAGATCTTTTTTTGGGACAGGAATTAGAGAATCCCTCAAGGCTTATTTCTGATACAAATGATAATGAAATATTTTGATAGAAAGGTCCAAGGTACCACAACTGTCCCTTAAATTTCACTAGGACGAAACAGATTAAGTACATCACAATTTCATAAACACTAGCATGAAATGTCTTGCCAAAATTAGTGTAAAAGTTCTTTTGCATACATGCAAGGTTTTGTGGAGTATTTTACAAACCCTTGATGTGGGTGCCCAACCAGACTATACCTACAGCCATGTCAGGATGACTTCACCCTTCCTTTCCACTTCCTACATACTTATTTCCAGTTGAAGCAAACTAAAACGTGTGGGCAGAAAGGATGACCATGCTTTTATCAGGTCCTTAAGACTGCATGATAGTGCAGCCACAGTTTGGCACAGAAAGGTCATGCCAATGAAACTTCTGGAACAGCTAAATTTTGCCCTTATTGAGGGAGAATTTTGACAAATCTGCCTTTTCCATACGCTTACTTGTAATGGCATCCAGACCTCAGGCCCTTCCGACTTCCACCTGACAGTGTGAAGATACCTTTGTAAAGACCACTATCATACCTAAATGGTTTCATCAAGTTGCCTGATTCTCAGTGGGTTCTGCTCATATGGTGGAGAAAGAAACACCTTCTACTGAACTCCCTCTATCAGCTGGTGCCAGCACCCTGTAATTTCACCCACACTGTTGGCACATAAGTAGAGCAAGAGCAACTTGGATTTCTGACAACAGCATTGCAGGAAAATGCTGATTTGAAGAAACTGAAGTAGTTGAACAAAGTGTGGTAAGGTGCATTAGTTCATTGTCATTTGTTAAGCCCATCCCCTGCAGTCATATTAGAGTCCCATTAAAACCTTAAAACCAGAGCACTGTAACTTGCAGTATTTTTGGATGTATTTTTGACCTTTCTGTGTGTAATTGGAAGTCTCTTTCAGATCTTCACTGCTCTGATATTTAGGCACCATCTGCCACTAAAATTAATTAACAATACACTTACTTACACCTATTTACACGTGTACCAAAATTTTCTTTTGGCTTCCATAGGTCTACTCTGCCTCCTGACCTAACTCCACTCATATCCATGGAGACTAATCACCTCACAGGTTTCCTACCAAAGCATTGGCCTTGCTTCTTAACGATGTGCTTAACTGAATAATGTAATTCTAAAAGCTAATAGATTCTGGACTCCTTTCAACCCACCAAACCCACAATATTGAAGATTGATGGCTTTTTTGCACTTCCTAACAACCTGCCCAAAAGGGAGCTCTGAAGTTCTGGTTTCTGAATCCTGAGGACATTCACCAAGTTTCCAGTGCCTCCCAGATCCCAGGCTCTACAGTGCCTTGCCAGGTCAGTCTGTGGGAAACCACAGAACCTAGTGAGCCTAAGAAACATATTTCCTTTCAAAAACACCAAATGGTGTCTACCATTTCGTGTTTTTAAAGGGTATACTGTGGAATTTCAATTTGGAGAAAAAGAAGGTTTTAAGTTTGACTTTACTTCAAGTACTTCAAGGTGAAGGGTTTTGGTTTTTTTTAAAAAAAAAAAGAAAATATTTTTTTCTGACATTGCAACACAGCATTTCCTCAATCATAAGGATGCTTACAGATCTTTAGTTTAAACTAATGGCTTGCCAGACATAAAAACCTGAAGTAAATGAGGTATTCTGACATGATTAATGGACTATATTTTCTGTGAGAAGAAACCACTAAATATGTAACTAGCACTGCAGAGAAGTAGAATTTTTCTCTCATCATATAGGCAGTGATTTTTCCAATCATTTAAAATTCCTTAAAGGACTATTCAATTCCTCTTCTTTATTTCTTGAGTGAAATAGTATTTCTTGTTTGGAAATTCCTAAAAATAAGGTTAGAAATCAAAGAAGTCTGATATCTTTTGGAAAATATGCCTATACATTAAGTTAAGGAGGTACAATGTTTGGTAAATCATGGATAATTTATCCTCTGGCTCATTCTGAATTAATTCTTGTTTTTCTATGATTCCGCATAAGCAGTCAAAAATTAAGTTACAGTGTTTATTTACAATTACAGAACTAACAGTTTCAGGCTTCATGGATGCTGAATTTGAATCACTGGGAAAAGGAACCCGGAGGATGTGTCATATCTAATGCTTTAATGACAGCACGTGGGCTTCCTCCAAAGAGGGAAGTTTCTTGAGGGCCACTTCTTCAGGAGTTTCTTGGTGCTGAATGTTTCTTAGACTGAGATGGAGCCTTGCACAGAGGAGAAGGAGGAGTGGTTCTGTCCTTGCCCCTGAGGAGGATAACCAGTGAAGAGTACAGGAAATGAACCACCAGACTTGTCTCTTCCTGTCCCATTAGAGGAATGGAATGATCACTTTTAAATTCCACAAAGAGCAGGAGTCTTCTCAGAACCCTTTGATTCACCAGGCTGGATAAATTAAATTATGCAAAAGTAAGTTCCACGTTGAAAAGGAAGCCATAATGTTTAATACTGAGCATGGAAACCCCACCTTGGATCACTCCCATTTACTGGAGATATCAGTACACCATTCTTGTACTAGGCTTTTCAAACCGTTCAGCCTGAAGCTACCTGGTGAGCATGCCTTTCAGTGGCTCCCAAACCAGCAAACAGGCAGCCAGGAAAGGTTAGTCAGACCCTGAAGGAAGCAGAAATATGCTTTAAGCATTTAGATGTATGAGCCTTTCACTAAACATCCAATTACATGGTAGGGAGGTTTCCTTACAGCTTGCACCTTCTGATCCTCCCTCAGGTCTCATCAGCAGCTTTCCCTTGCTGGGTGTTGCCTGCTTTATGTGATGCATCAATAGCAAAGACATCCAGCAGCATCTGCAAGCAGAAGTGGTTCTTGTGATAAGAGCTAAATGGTAACTCTTCCTCTTTCATAGAATCATCGTAGAATCATGGAATGTTTTGGGCTGGAAAGGCAGAGACACCTTCCACTAGACCAGGTTGCTCCAAATCCCACCCAGCCTGGCCTTGAACACTGCCAGGGATGGGACAGCCACAATTTCAGCATGTTTCTACCTAAGCTCAGCACAATGTGCTGCAAGCATACTTTCTCTCCAGCATCTTTCTAGTGACACAAAGAGAAGCAAGAGCATTGCTTGGTCCTTACGTGTGCTCACCATTGTATATGAATGTGCACATCTACACACACACACCTCCTGGTCCAAACAGATGCAAAAAGTGTGCCATAATGACAAGAAATGATGATTGAATGGCAAACATCTGTATAAACTAGAAACGATATTTCACAAGAAAACAGTGAGGCTGATGCTGATGTCTTGACATTTGAAAATGCTTTCCCCCCTTCCTCTGTTTCAAACTACTGTTGGTAGGTTTGTACTGCCTGTCATTGCTTCCTGAGATATCTCTATTGCTACATAATTTAATCATTTCAGCTGATGTGTCAAGCAGTTAAATGTATTATTAGTTAAAAGTGGATAGCAGTTTACTTTGAAATAGAAAATTTAGGTTTGGGGTTTTTAAACTATTAAGCATGAAGAATAAAATTAAAATGTTGTTCCTTTTTAAACAGTCATATTTCCCTAGGTCTATTCAGACAGATGTCAAAGTACCCACCAGCTCACCAGTAATCCTCAGAGACATATAGCTGAAAGCTGTGAAATGCATGTTCTTGAATAAAGGTAAGCAGAAAAATACATAACTCCACCTCTCTGTTAAAGTCTTACTTGAAGCCTTAGTGATGACTTTATATACAAATGGCAGTGTGCAAACACCCGCAAAAGACTTTCCAATTAATTAATCAAGTGCAGTAGTGCAAAGAATACCATTTTAAGAGTGTGCTAAGTCAAATATTAGTTCTATAAAGGGTTTTGAGATTTGTTCTATGCAACTATTCCATGAGATTCCTTAAGAAAGTGAGTGACTCCAGGGGTTATACTTAAAAGTTGTGCATAGCGATTTAGTGATTTATAGTAATGGGACTCGTGTGGTTAAATCAGTATGCACTGCTCTGAAAATGCACCCTTATGACCTTGCTTGGCTGATCTCCTCCAAGGCTGTGTCTGCCCTAATCCAGCTGTTCCAATACCATGTAGAAGATTAAAAACTATTCCAAACTGCAATAGGATTCCTGTTGTGCTATGAAATCACATCAGCCCATGCACCAAAGCTAAAATTTAATTCTTAAAAAAAAATTAAATCCCTGCAGGACATGACAGAAAGATATACACTTTGAGTAAGTCTATGAACTTCTCAGGCAGTGGAATTGCTCTGATCTTGTGAGAGAAGAATCCATTCCTATCAAAATTAGAAAAGGGAAATAGGGAATGGGTAATTTTTTAAATTTTATTTATTTATTTATTTCTGTTAGGCAAAAACTTCCTTTATACAGGTGAAGTTCTGCCTGTGCAGAATGAAGTAAGTCCTTCATCTGTCTTTGTCATGTTAATCCAGTGGAAGAGATCATTTGACCTTCCGGCACAATGTGGATACTTTTCCAGGAGCAGGCCAAGAGGAAATGTTAATTTCAGCCTAAGATGTGCTTATACCTATAAGCACTGTATAACACTAAGTGCTACCATAAGAAGATATGCTATGATAGTGCTGCATAGCGATGCATACAGTTCCCTGAAGAGGAACACTCCTGCTCCTGTGTAAAGGTCCTTCCTGTTTCAGATTGCAAACTCAAGTTTAGTAGGGGCTGCAGACAGTTCCTCACCCCATCTCAAATCCAGCCTGGAAAAGGACATCCGCACAGCTTCACACAGAGTTGCAGCTATGTACCTCTCTCCATACCCCTTCTTTAGACTTGGGCTCTGTGTGCCTTGATTTATGCTGCTTTTGAAACAGATTAAAGTACACTAACAAAAGCTACTTTTGTTTCAGAAGGAGAAAAGGTTTCATACAGAAATATGTGCAGTTAAGAACATAATGTTAATTACACAGACATTATTTGTTATACAAGGAAGTTGAAAGTACATTTCATTGTTTAAACACACCCGGCAACCAGCACTAACACCTTGCCAGTTTCTCTTTCACCTTCCGTCTCATATCCTGTGTATGACTTTCTGCAGATGAAAGTACCATGGTTTAAAATTCTATCTGCCCTTATCTTCATGTCTACAGTCTCTTATCACCCCAAAATCATGGAAGTTAATGCACCATTTTCACAATCCTACAATTTTCTCAGCCAGGAATTCTTGACAAAAATTGCCTCACTCTTGGATCTGACGAACTGTATGAAGTATACACATGCTGAATTTTTCCCAGGACAAATCTCAAGAAACTACTTTATTGATACCTTTCACCAGGAACACCCTTCAATATTGAACTAGTAGAAGTGAACTAGAGGACTCCTTCCATTTCTATTAGTAATCTTCAGTATCTGGTACTAAAGTTGTCTTTGCAAGCTGTAACCACCTTACAGGCCAGATGTGTGTGAGACCTTAAGAGCATATTTATGTGCACCTAATTGAGCATAACAGCTCTGTAGAAGCTTCTCATGTTTCTAGCAGAGAGGCTGAACTGCTGGAAATAACACATGTCCACCCAGTCACTGACAGCAAAGAGAACCAAACACCAAAAGCAGAGAGGCAGCTGAAGAGCTGCAGAAGAAATTGCTTTGACAACAAAAAACAAAGTGGCTGTGTGATGCAGCATCCACTGAAGTTCAAAGATAGCAGTATTGGCAGATGTCTGATAAGGCAGAGTCAGTCTTCACTTTGAAAAGAAGTCAAGTATCCTGATCTGCATCCAAAATACGATCTGACTATCCAGCAGTTGTAAGGCATCATCATTAATAACTACTGACCTCCATCAATATACCAAAATACTATTATATTCTATGCATGCTGGACACAGAAATCAAACGTATTCAGGTGGTGGGATGCAGTTACTGTGGGCTTAAATTTGCAACCAAAGTGTGGCATACTAAAATGGATGAAAAAAGCAGCTATGTCTGTTTCTTTTTTCAGTCTTAGTTGCTTGTCCTGGCTTTGAGAAAACTGTGGTAAAGTATGACTTTGGTCTTTCAAATAATGATAGCGTTTCAAAAGAAAATCTCTGAGGAAATAGAAATGGAGTGATAGTATCCAGACCAAATCTTGCTCCTGCTGGTAGGCGTATGGCCCATCCGTAGGTGACAGCTATGTATTCATCAGTTGAACCCATGTTCTGCTTTCCATTAAAGAAAATCTTTGTATCACTGGTAGTGTAGCAACATATTGGATGGGTGACAGGACTCAGGTTGTGAAGTAAATAAAAGTAAATTTGGAGAGTGTCCTGGGTTCAGCTACAGC
>NW_009941160.1:7672-9573 GCF_000696875.1 Nestor notabilis | reverse complement strand
TATTCTATGATTCTATGATTCTATGAGCATTTTGTCTGTGCTGGTTTCAGTGGAAGCAAGTCTAAATCCAGTCATAAATGACACCCTGATGTGGGCAGTTGTCAGAGCAAGAAGCTCAGCTCAGGGCATCTGCAGTGTGGGGCAGAGCAAAACCCTCTTGCATTTTCAACAGGTTATCATGCAACTGGATTAATGAAACAAGGTATAAAAGAACCAAGAGAAAAGAGAAAGAAGGGCAAACGTTGTTAATTCTTGTTGCCTGAGCAGAGGTATCAGGCTGAATGTTTTGCAGGCTCTTACCTCTGTGAAACATGGGTGAAAGTGCAGAGGTGAAAAGCCCTGTTTCTTTCCTGGAGTCCCAGGTCTGATGCTGGCCCTTTAGCATTTTGGTGGAGAAAGTTCTGCAACTTCTGTTTCTGCCGAAAGTCACTGAAGAGTCTAAAATAGCTGTAAATACCATGTTGGTATCCACTGCAATGGGAAAACATTGAAGCCTTCAGGTGTGAATATATACAGGACTGTCACTAGCAGACAGCAAAGTGTTTCAAAGTAGCGACTCCAAAGCTGGTAAGAGTAACATAAAAAGCAATGTATGATCTGGAATATGAGCAATGGGACTTCCAAACACAAGTTCAGCAATTGGAAGAATTTCTCCATAGTATCAGTAAGACTGAGAAGGTCTCCCTTATATACCAGATATGCCCTGACATAGCTGAACTTGAAGTTCTAAACAAGTAAAGTCTTGTCCAGCACACAACTTGCAGCAGTGATGTAAACAGCCTGCTGCTTCAGTTGTATTTGTAGATGGTTTCCAGTGTTTGCTTCTTTGATTTCTTCTTTTTTCCAATTGGGTAATGAATTCTCTTCCCTCTCCCTCCTTCAACTAGGTCAAAAACGCTCTGACTTCCCAGTTTCTTCAAAGCCTTGGCTCTGCTCCCCTGTGCTAGGCTGGTTCCTCCCTAGAGGCTTCTCCGTGCAATCCATTCCATTATCTTGGTTTCTGATCTTGAGGGAAGAGGCAAAACAGCCAGCAAGGAGAGGCATGCAGCAAGAGACAGCTCAAGACCACTCAGCAGTTCAATTTGTCCACCTCAAAGATGAAGACATACTAAGGTGGTTTTCCCTTCAAATTTAGAAACAAAGAGGTGTTTTTAGTTATAGCAAAGTGGTTCCCCAAGTCTCTTTTCTTCCCCTTTTTCCCTAAGGTATGGGCCCCTGCTCATCCCCAGGGAGCACAGAGATGCAGGGCGCTAGAGAGCCAGTGTCAGGGAGCTTTGAAGAGTCCCCCTTAAGCAGCCCACCATAACCATGAGGAGATACTGGTGGCACAGAATAGGCTCGCAAGTCATGGAGGACAAGGGGACAGTTGTGTGTGGCACTGCTCAGTGCTTCTGGGGTGACCCATGGGGCAGCTCCTTTACAAACCCAACAGATCACTGCTATGTGATCCTAGCTGGCAGAGAGTGCTCAGCTTTTGGGATCCTGCAGAGTCTGAGATTGGTTCCTCACGCTTCCTTCACCCCAAATTTGGAAACTTTCTAGGCAATGGAATTTGGTTGCTTATGCCCAAAATGAAGCTGCAATTTGCTTTTGTCTATCTGTCCTATTTGCACAGGCATAAGAAAATGGGGCTGGAGGAGTTGCTGTGTGATAAATTCAGACACAATCACTCTTTTTACTTGCCAGAATACTCTCTTCTCTTGCATTTAAGGACTGCAGAATAAAAAATTATATATAGATCATTAAAGGATATATGTTAAGATAGTATCTGCACTATGAATTGTAACTGTGTTGTACATGGGCATCCTGATTTGATACATCAACAGCTGAGGCAGCCTCTGAGGGTAGCACCACTAGAAACAAATTTTGGTCTCTCTGGAGCACTGTGAGCTATGAAGTGA
>NW_009941160.1:3772-7654 GCF_000696875.1 Nestor notabilis | reverse complement strand
CTGCTGACATCCAAGATGAGGCTGACAGTGGCTCTGAGACTACAGAATGTGAATTAAAGCTGTATTCACACCAGCTGTGTTAGAAATCCAGTACAACACACTGCGTATCAAACGGGAGAAAGATTCATCTAGGGAAAATAATTTCAGCTTCCAAAGAGAGACTAAAGAAGGCTAATAAAAAAGATGTTTGCTTAATGGCCCTTTGTTGCTCTCGCTTTAATCTTCAAAAACCTGTATCTTCACACATTGTAACACTAATGATTACCTTTGTTTTTCATTCTTACTGACAAAGAAATGAAATACACAGTAAATTTGCTAGCTAGAGTGCACTGCAGAGTCTTAGGACCAGTGCAACAGTGGTTCCCAGATGGAAATTTAGCTTAGAAATAGGCAAATGTTGTTTACCTGCATCAACCCTTTGTTGCCTTATTGTTTAGGGAAATAGCAGTGAAAGACAGCTTGGGTTAGAGAAGTAAAATGAGAATTAAAAATCGACCTCTTTCAGAAAGCTTCCATCACCACACTTAGATCACGATAATCTCTTCTTTGAGAGGCATACCAGCTCCCTTGCAGCTCTGTATGGAAACAGCTCCTCCAAGCTTCCACCTCAAGTGAAACAAATGGGTTGAGCAAGAGACCTGACGTGAAGAGCCCTGTGCTCTGTTCTCAGCTCTACCACTAGAGGAGCACAACAGAGGGGAAGGGTCTAATGCCTCCGTGTGTCAGTCTTCCCCAGATTTCCTCAGATGATTGAAGTCTGTTGATGACATAGAGCTGGGATATGCAGTTGAGGCAGAGGAGTGGTAGGACACTGTACAGGAGGAAACCAAACTTGATAGAGAGTAGAAAAACAGAAATGGGGTGCAAGGTGTGGAGCACAAAGTGCAAGATGGTGTCCTTGGGGACCAGACCACAGAATCTTCTCCTACAAAATGAGACCTCATCAGTTAAAGGTCACTTGTTAGAAGACGATGTACAAGGCAAGAACTCAAGAGGAAAGAACTTGAACTCATATTAAAGGACAACAGCACAGCAACAGTCAAGAAAATTATTAAGCTAGAATTGAGAAAAGCAGTGAGGTCTGTGGTGGTCTTCCAGCAGGATAGTTGAGACATGTATTCTACACTAACATCTTTCAAAAAATAGTGCTTTATGAGTTTATGAAAATCAAATTCCAGTCCCATGATCTCAAGGCAACAGCACAGAGTTTTGAACAGTTTAAACTTCTCACTTTCAAACTGGTTATGAAAGGGGAACCTATAGTAACAGAAATGTTCTTGAGGATTTCTTTGTAAATTTGACTATGGCAATGGTTTGAGTGCTACCTGCATGTTTAAAATGGAAGCAAAATACCATGTGCCAATGGATGAATAACATAAAATAGAACTAACTGGTCCAGTTTAATTGCCTATAGTAGAATCATAGAATGGTTTGGGTTGGAAAGGACTTTAAGATCATCTAGTTCCAAACCCCTGCCACGAGCAGGGACACCACACACTAAACTATGTCACCCAAGGCTCTGTCCAACCTGGCCTTGAACACCGCCAGGGTTGGAGCATTCACAGCTTCCTTGGGCAACCTATTCCAGTGCCTCACCACCCTCACTGTGAAGAACTTCTTCCTTAGATCTAATCTAAACTTCCCCTGTTTAAGTTTAAACCCATTACCCCTTGTCCTACCACTACAGTCCCTAATGAAGAGTCCCTCCCCAGCTGCTCTGAATCTCTTCTCCACCCAGCCTGTAGCTGTGCCTGGGATTGTCCCAACCAGGTGTAAATCAAACACAAATATTTGACAATAGCTAGAAACTGTAGAAAGCTTATTTGATCTATTATATTTCAAAAGGAGTAGCCTACCTTGTGCTTTATTAGTTAAGTACAAACAGAGATTACATATAAATATAAATGCTTTATCTTAGTAGCATGCCTTCACAATTTTAGTCATCTTAAGGTACTCACGTACCTACTTATTACCCATTTTCACAGGTCTCATTTTTTATTTGTTTTTCAGAAGCAACTGTAATTTCTTAACTCCATTAACATTATTTTTCCTGTTATTTTTAAACCAAATTCCATGATTTCTTTTCCAGACCTTACACAGTATTTCTGTCAAGAGCTCTTTTTCCAGGTGTGACTATATTTCAATATGCATACAGAACCTAAGGAAATCTAGCTACACAGATTTTATTTGTATTATAAGCACAAAGTCACAAATTGATCTTTGTTACACTTTAAAATTCTCCTTTCAACTAACTGCCAGTGTATACTGCTGTTACCAAAAGGCATCTCAAACACCAAAGGGCAAGATCTTAAGTTTCATCTACTACCAGCTTTGAAATGTAGTTTCTGTAGCGAACAGTATTTGTTTCTGGCTCTAGAGCAACGGAGAGCATGTCCTCCATTTCTTCCTCAGTAAAGGGCTCACCTGAAAGACAGCAGAGAATAACACTTTGTCTTCATTATTCTTTTAAGGGCTGGCAAATTACACTGCTCTTTCCTCGAAAGGATCTCCTTTTAGTCCTCACACAGAGGAGAAAACGAGTAACACAAAGGATCCGATTCCTTCACTTTTGCCAATGTAAATCCTGCACACTGAGCAAGGAGACAGAGGGCCTGGGTCTTCTGATCTCCCTTTAGTCCACAGACTTCAAAACGGCCTGTTCTGCTCTGCCACAGGGATGCTGAAATAACCATTTTTGGCAGAATTAATTCTAATGTGTACAACAGAATGATTCTTTCTCATTTGGCTATCCTTGCACTTTTATTTACACCGTGAAAGGCTTCTGGTTTTTCTCTTTCAGAAGCTTTAAAGCTGCTGATGGCCTACTTCATTCCTCTTTGAGAACAAGGTTCCCATCTGAGGATAGGTCTTGCACAAAGCCTGCACATCATTTTGTACTTGAGACAGGCAGGCATGCATGAGTCAGACATGCAAGAAAAGCAGGCTCTTCAAGGGATATTGAGGATTACATAGTATACAACTCAAATCTGGTCTTTGAATCTCTTTCTTTGCTTATGGCACTAGAATTAAGATCAAGATAATGTAGGAATGAATGAGCACTGAAACTACCTGAATCATCTCGAAACCTAACCCACCATTTTATAGGACAGAAAAAATCAGATTGTTAGGAAGCACAGAGATGCACACAGAATCAGAAAATATCCACACAAGATTGAATTGTAACTCATAATAGTAATAATCTCTATCTTATAATGTCTGCAAGCAGGCAGATAAATGTTCTTTCCCTGCATTATTCACCAGCAAAATGTTCCAGTCTGCAGCCACTCATCACAGCAACAGTATTGTTTGAAGACAATGTATCTACTTCTGCAAGTTTTGGCACGCAGAATGAGGACCTCAAGGTGCCATATACACATGTAATGTTTATTTACTTAAATACTGATATTACAAAAATCATGTTACCTTCTTCAGTCAAATATTTGACCAGATCCTCTTTAGTAACATATCCACATTTATTCTCATCCAAAACCTTCAAAAAAAAAAAGAATTAAACTTGTGGGTTTAACAATTTTGCATCAAGAATCAGCAACTTCTTTCCAGCAGTTAGGTACTGGAGTATTTATTTACAGACCTCAAACGCATGTAGAAGAACATCTTCTGGAACAGGCCGGTAGCTGAAATCATTGAATCAGAAAAGTTAAGTCACTGTTTACCAGGCTGCTGTACTATTCTGAAAAAATAAAATGAGTACTAAAGGAAAGGGGAAACTTATTTTATCTGAGAATTTACTAAGTTTGTCTATCAAGCATTTGATTCCAGCTTGATTTTTTTGGAACTGTCCATATCTTTACCTCTTACGTCTTTTATTGTACTCCTGTTTCATTTCCCTTGTGCTAAGGAGCCAGATGAATGGCTTCTGCA
>NW_009941160.1:0-3741 GCF_000696875.1 Nestor notabilis | reverse complement strand
GGGGTCAGGAGGAATCAATAACAGCTGAATCATTCCACGTAGCCAATGCACTGAACAGAAGATGCCAAACCAAGGGAACAAAGTTTTGTCCCCATAGGCTGGTAGCTAAGGCAACAGATCACCCAGTGGGACTTTGACAGTCTAATGAGCTGATGACGTGCAAAGGAAGGTTGTGGCTATAAAAGGGAAGGTCTGTCACTGACAGTTTCAGAGAGATAGGAGAACTGGGCATGTGTGTGTGTGCATATGTGTGCCTGATTTCAGAGCTGGAAAGGAAGCTCTGTGCAGACTTTCCATAGCCCAGCAGACTCTCACCAATCCCCAGAATACTAAAGAGAAGACGTTGAAGCCAGAGAGGTTCTAACTGCTTGATTGTTTCATCCAGACCCGCCTTGGTTGTTTACTATCTAAAACTCAAATGTTCTAAGAAGAGGCCTTGCTTTTTGTGATCCAAATCTCATGTGCCCTCGGACAAGTGAACTATGGACAAAGAGGCCCCAAAAGATAAAGTGGGTCTTGACAAGCCTGCACTAGCCTGGGGAAAGTGCAATGGGGAGGTTTTGTGTGTGTTTGTGTGGACGGGGTGTAGAGGAGAGGAAGAGAGCTCAGAGCAGCAAGGTATCATTTTATGAAAGGGTGAACGTCAGTGTGGAGCCAGAAATTATCATGAAGGCCAGAGAAGGCAAAGGTGCAGGAACCTGGGAAGGCACACTGATACCAAAGACTGCTGGCTGGTTTCTGCCCAGGCACAGGTGCAAAGACTCTGAAACACAGCCCCAAGGTGGCTCCACTCCCTCCAAATGCTGCAAGACAGTTTGGGAAATCCTGTAGATATTTCATGTGTAAAACACTCTCCTACCAAAGGCCCTCTGTGTGCAAAGATCTTCTCAGCATTGGACAAGATGGAGTCTCCCAAAACCCTTTGCTACCATCTTTAAAAAGAAAGATAACTTGCCCGTGAGTAATCTTGCTTTTAGTGCAAAATAATGAAATAACACAAGTTCCTGTGTACATGCAAAGATTTCTATGAACCTTTGAATAATGAACAGCATTTTTGTTCTAGATTTTCAAATCGTTAGGCTTTCAGAGTGCTATTTTGTGTACATTTAACTGTACCTGGCAGTCACTTTGACACATGAATATGAAGCTGATTTACACAACTTATTAAAAATACACTGTAACAGACTGTGCTTTTCAGTAACTGTAACTCTCGTGTTCAGAGAAAGTAATGGTTATGTCCTTAATTTGCATATAAAACATTTCAGAGATGCACAAAACATGTTGAATAGCAAGTTAATTCTGATTCACATTATCACAATTCACGACTATAAGCTTGTATTATTTATATCATCCGTACAACATAATTTCATGTAGACAAAGTAATTTTGAAACAAAATCTATCAAGGTAATGTAAACTGAGTTTAAATAACAAGGAAAAAATAATCTGCATTTTTTCCAGCAACATAGAATTACTGTAGATATATTTATTCAGAATCAACCCTGTCAATCTGCAATAAACTACAGACACAGAAAAATCCACTTTCCATTACCTTCTGTCGAGCAGTACTTTTGTCATCACAGGAAGAAATTTTTCCAGATGAATGTAGCCACCTGGTTCTTCTTCGTCTTCTACCTAAAAATAAAATTTAAGTATGGCAGGTTATACGTCTCATTAGCAAACTAATATGAAAACCAGAAAACTGGGGTGGTTCCTGCATTAAAATTATAGTGTTAGACTTTGAATATTTATATCAGGTTTTTAATATCACATGGCACCATAACATCTGAATGAAATGCTTGTGAACAAATAGAAAGAAATTCGAGGAAGAAATAATATCCCAGGCAAAACACACGCCTGCTCTTAGAGACACTTTCAACAACTCAATATTGCCCTCTTGTGCTTAGAAACCATTCGTGCAAAGGAACCAGACGCCTAGTAACTGATCTTATCTCCCAGAATAAATGAGCAGGGGTTTAACCGTTCAGACTGCATTCATGCCAGTGAAGCCTGGCAGAACCTGGAATATTCCCAAGCGGTGCAACGTGACCACCCATAACAGCAAGCCATTAGCGCGTTCCTGGCATGATTTTGGCCTGTGCCACCTAGCACTGCCCCCAGCAGTCACCAGGCCTGGCTAGGACCTTAGGGACTTTCCCCAGCAAGCTGCTTTGTCCAGCCACTCTGCATAACTCTTACCAGGGTAGACATGAGCTGCTCTGTGCCAGCTGGCTTCAACACCCAGGGATGTTTCTGGGCATATTTAATGTGCTAGTTTGGATGTAGCCCCAGTCTAATACACCTCAAGGATGGAATTTGTTGTCTCCACATGTTTCACAGCCAGAGAAAGTCATCAGGGGAAGGACCAAAAAGCAGGCAGACTGAGCCAGGGCAGCCTGAAACAGTCATAAGGCAGCCCATAAAATGCTACACAAAGAAAAGCTTCCCTTTGCTTCCTGAATAAATTAACAGATTAGTCCTAAAACATCAGGGACTTCTAGCAGCATTCTCACTGCATTCCTGTACTTCCACAGGAGACGAGCAATGTGGTAAAAACTGCTCACTATCATTGGGGTGCATCCCTTCCCTGAAAATTTACCCCAAAAAAGACCCCTCTTAACGGAGGGGTCTTAATGGAGCCTGTTCCTGTCTGTTGAAACTGAATGCACACCTTGAAGTCTCACATGGCTGCAGCAACACCTTGCTAGGCTCTCCAGGACACAGCTCAGATTGAAAGAAGACTCAGACACTGATTTGAAATCTCCTAACCAAGCCAGGAAAACACAAAATAAGAAATCTTCCTTCTGGGAGCTGGGTCAGAGCTGATATATCCAGTTGCTTAAATGGAAAGCTGCAATTGCTGGTGCATGATCTTTTCCAGTGCTCTTGAAGGGGTTTGGTTGCTAAAAGCAGGCAACCACCACCTCTTGCTGCTTTAGAGTGGAAATTGGCTTGAAAAAGACACTTTTTCCCTTATGTTTGGTTAGCCTAGAGTAAGGGATCCTTAGCGAGGAAGTGAAGCTGTTGAATATTTCAGGCTAAATCAAATGGTACCTTTTACCATTACAGAATCATTTGTTTTACTGCCTGCCTGATTGAAAAGAGGTAACAAAACACCTGGCAAAACTTCACTTCTTTCCAGTGACGTAACAGTTAGCCAATACACTGAACTATTCCCTGCATCACAAATACTGAGATGCATAAGTACATAGAATGTTTTACAACATCTGTCCTTCAGCTAGTATTAGGTTAGAAGTCCACAGAGACAGAAAAATAAATATGGTAGCTATTTATCAGAAACAGATAGATGTGTCATATTAAGCAGAACAAAGAAAAGCAAGGACTCAAAACATCCATGAAGATGTCAAGTTATATAGATGTTTAAGAGCCAAAAAAACCCCCATTAGATCTGGTCATCCAAACATCTGAAGGTCATCCTAATTTTCCTACCAGAAGAACACACTGTCATGACCACTTCAGAGCTCTGTTATCCCTCACTGACAAATATCATCCCAATTTGTCTCTTTTTATTGGTGTGCTATTTTTATTCTGTCTCTAGAAAGCAGCCCATGACAAAAATGTGTCCTTCCTGACAATGGACCTGGGAGGTGATGAGCAACCGTAGCTTACTCTGACCTGGAAAGAACAGCTTCCATTTCAGTGGGTCTACAGGCCCAGCAATACCATGAACTGTCAAAATCAATCCTATTTCTAACACTGGATACATATGTGTATAAATTATA
>NW_009941159.1:297-12473 GCF_000696875.1 Nestor notabilis | reverse complement strand
GAAACAATAACCATAGCCCAGGCCCCCCAGCTGATAAACAATAAAACAGCAAATACTGGCTGTAAGTAAGGTACGACATGCTGAAACTCTGAGATCAAGCGCAACAACTCTGAGAGCCAATAAATCAACATTGTGACGAGTGACTGTTAATCTAAAACAATAAATGTTTATCACAAATATGATTAGACACACTCTGGTCAGATCTGTCGTTACCTCAACCCTTTGTGCCCCACGTTCGGCACCACAAGAAACTGTTGTGGTTTAAGCCCAGCTGGTAACTCGGAACCACGCAGCCACTTGCTCACTACCCCTCTTCTTCCTCTCCCCGCTCCCAGAGGGATGGGGAGGAGAACTGGAGGAATGTAACTCCCACAGGCTGAGATAAGAGCTCTCCAGTAACTAAGGTATAATACAAACCACTACTGCTACCACCAATAATAATAATGATAAGGGAAACAACAAGGGGGGAGCACACAATTGCTCACCATCCGCCGACCGATACCCAGCCGGACCCGAGCAGCGATCTGGGCCTTCCAGGTAACTCCCCCCAGTTTATATACTGGGCATGACATGTTGTGCTACGGAATACCCCTTTGGCCAGTTTGGGTCAGGTGTCCTGCCTCTGCTTCCTCCTGGCTTCCCCTCCTCCCTGGCAGAGTATAAGACTGAGAAAGTCCTTGGTCAGAGTAAACATTACTTAGCAATAACTAAAAACATTGGTGTTATCAGCGTTGTTCCCAGGCTGAAAGTCAAAAACACAGCATCAACTACTAAGAAGGAGAAAAATAGACTGCTGTAGCTGAACCCAGGACACAACCTCACTCACTTTGTGATTCTGTGAGTCTGATTCAAAAGTAGTATGAGACTAAAACCAAAAACCAAGTTATCTTTAAAATCTGTCTCCTAGCATAAACCTGGTAAAAAAATTACAGCTGCAGATATTCCTAATTTAATGTATCTCATGTGAAATTAAACCCAAGATATTTTATATGACTAGGTGCTGTCAAGCGTCATTAAAGATTATCTTCTAAGCATGAACTTATAGGTCTTTAGTCACCTCAATCTACTGGTAGTACACACGGTCAAAGTTTAAAGAGCTTTTCACTTTCTATGAAATACTCAGTATTTGCACATATATAGGCTTTCTTTTACCTAAAGTGGATTCTATCTTTCCATTAAACAATTCACCCTCTGAAAATGAAGACTTCACTATTTATACACCTATACAGCATTCTAAAGCTTCAGGGATTTTGTGTTATGGGTTGGTTTTTTTAATTTTCCCCCAAATTTGAGCTGAGAAAAATTAAAGATAAAATGGTCAAATATAAAAACAGAAGAGAGTAACCAGGTCATCTAGCTCCCTGATCGTTCAACAAATGTTACAGACAGCACCATAACCTTACTGCTTTTTTCAATGTGTTTTAATGTATTTTACAATGATGTTTCCTACAGTTTTCTTTAGAAATTACTCCAGAATGTAAAAAAACAAACCCTAATTGACTGGATACTTTCCCTCTTTTCTGTTCTGTGTTCAACCTTAAATTTGCCTCATTTTTCCTTGCCTTGCCTTTCCTTTTTTATAGATCTAACATCTGATTCTAACTACAAGCACAATTGAGTATCTATATATTCACATCCTCTTCTTGTCACTACTTATATCAGCTATTTATAACTTTATATATCAAGAATTTGAAGAAAATCTGTAACATTTAGCTTAAATCCTTGTGTATTCATTGCTGCCTTACCTGTTTAAGAACTTACAGCTGAGATACACAGGTATCTAGCTGATGGTAGATTTGTATCTCCAGGACCTGAGGCAAAGAGCCAAATGATGCTTCCATCAGCATCAGTCATTTTAAAGGTTTCTTCCTTTTTAAATTAACAGATCTCCCCATCTCCTTTTGTAACTAACAGTCTGGGCACTCTTGCCCTATATTCATATACATTTATCTATGTGCATGCAGGCTTACACACATACAAAACCTTTTCTGGTCTTCCCAAAGAGGCCCCAAGATCAAGTGCCCTATCTTCTACTGAGCTCCTCTGGTTTCCCAATTTTTTGCTTTTTCCTAGTCTGTGGCCTTAATCTTCTTCAGTTTAACCTCCAGCTAGCAATCCATGACTTTCATTGATCATTGCACACTAGTCACAGCCTCCCCATAGCCTCTGCATTACAGATGCACCACAACCTTCCTCTCAAAAATTATTTCCACAGAGACACACCTTAAATTACCCCCTTCCTGTTCTGCTACTTCTTCACTTGTCTTGCCATAATCAGCAAACTACCCTGGAAAATAAAAGTGCAGCTTTATTCAAGAGACTGGTGTGGCTGCTGTTCTGAAGTTACTCAGCCCAAATTAGTTTGCCATGGCAGATAGGAATGCAGGCAATGAGATGGAGGAAGCATTCCTACCTAGATAGTCACGGTTTTCTATACAAATTCCTTGACTCTTCTCCCAGTTTTCAAACCTCATACACCATTTGCATAGATAGACAGGAATGTATGCAACCCTTCTCATGTGGCCCCTTAGAGGAGAGAATGTGCAGAAGGGGAGCAGAAAGAAGCAAATGTCATGAAAGAAGAAGATGGAGGCTGAGGGAAAATTTCTTAGTTTTTCACAGTTGGTCCCTTTCTGAACAGATTCCACACCACCACCGCTTTTGATCAATAGGGAATATTGCATTAATCATTAATCCTTGTTGTACCTTTCTCGAAACTTACATTCTACAAACTTGATAAACTGCTTGTACTTTGTGTACTTCCTTCAGTTTACCTGCCAGGCAGCTTGAATCATTTTGATAGTAAATATTCAAAACAAGATTATATATGCTTCACGTAAAATCAAAACTCTTCAGCCAACTTTCCTCACGTGTGTTGAAATTTTTCTGGGATTATTCTTCTCTTCAAAGCCAACCTTTTTACCTATATCCCCTTCGTCTTCAATGTGTTTAATTCCTTCTCCAATTCAGTGTTTTTTCTGGCTTTGTGATAAGTATGACAGAGATCTCTTGCACTGTTAATATAATTCTTATTTTTCCTTACAAGAAGTTCTCTTATTTTTTTTCTACAGAATTCCATAGCTTTTCTATTTTTCTCATGGCATTTAGGGTCACAAGAGCAGTCACTATGACATCATCTTACGTGCAGCACAGAACAGCAAAGCATCAAGGAAACCCTTTGTATGACAGCTTACTAACTGTGAATAAGGTAAGTAGCAGTGCCATCGAAGTGGCTTACAGGTTGGATTTGGTTGGCTCAAACAGAACTTATATTGAAACTACTGGAAATAATACATCTTGCAGAAATGGGAAATACCACTCTCCCACCAAGATAAATAAACAAAAGAAAGAAAAAAAATTTGACTAGACATGGAATTAAAACCCCTCTGCTTTCTGTCTTTAATAATGGACTTTATACTTATGTACTATACTGAGGAAACTGTAATAACACAAATACGGAAAACAGACGTCTGAAATTAAACTCCCTCCTGTGTAAATTCCATCTTTACTTTGGATTGATCTGCTGAAGCTATATATTTTTTAAAGAAGCTACTTGAACACCTTACTTTGCGACTGAAGCAAAAATCACACCTTCTTACTCAAATCTTTACAACTTCAAAGTCTATTAAGAGAATGTACCTTGTAAATTTAATTCCACACTCCATTTATTACACTTTCCAGAAGCAGATATAGAGTAAAGAATTTCTTCTTATGCTGTGAAAGAAAGACCTTTGCAAATCTTCCCAGTCCCCTGAGGCAAAGCTTGTAAACCTAAGGGCTTGACAACTTTGCCCACAGTGTTTTCAAAGAGCTCCACTGGGGAAAGCTTTTCCTAGTACTCATTATCTGATCTGTCCAAAGTTCACCTTCTACATCGGAATGGAAAAAAAAAATAATAAAAAAAAGTGTCAGACAGATGAAAGTATGTTAGATGTTTCTGATTTTTTAAATCTCAATAAGAAGCTTCTGAAAAGCCAGAGGGAAGAGAAATCTACCTTAAAGATGGGAAGAGACTGCAGTTTGGCAGGATTCTAAACCAAAATCTCCTGCTTAACCCTTGACTGCAGCTGAATGTTCCAGATTCCTTCAAAGAGAAAAACTCTTGCTGCATGCTTGGTATGTTGGAACATCTCAGGAATTTCAACTCAGTGCAAGCAGAGAAGGGTTAAATGTCTGGTCAAGTTAAAATAGAAGGTGTTTACTCCTTTGATTTTCTGAAACCTATTGCTTGTAGTGGAACAAAGTAAGGTTCCACAACACTAAGAACAAATGTTCTGTAAATGTTAGAAAAATATGGATACCTTTCCTCAGAATGATGCAGTAGAAGTCTTGTCACTTGACACAACACTAAAGTTCAGGGATGGAAGAAAACCACACCATGATTTATTTGTCTGAGAGCTTTTAATGATTTTCTCCTATTTGATTTAAGAGAAAACCTGAACACTACACTTGTAGTAAATAAAATGTGTATTTATACTACCTTTTTTAAAATTGTGCTCAGATAACACGAATACATTTTGAAACCAAGTGTAAAATTTGGCATGTACACACTGCACATCAAGGAATGCATTCTAAGTTAGGTCTGGTAAAGGAAAGTCGAAAAATAAAATCAGGAAGATCTTGAAGGAGAATAGGGAAGTTAAGAGTGGAAAATGCAATTCGTAGAATTTGTTTTCAATCTATGCAAAACAATTGGGGAAAATGAGGATTCTGAATATATTCCAGAAGATGCTGGATACAATATTCTCAAACCGAATTCAAAGAAGTATGTATCACCTAAAAATACTCTCAATATCCATCTCCCTACAGAGTTCACTCTGGTTCACTGTTTCCTTTGGTGCTATTGTCTGCCATGGGGCTACCATCAGAAAACACTGGTAGGCAGTACTTCCCTCTATCATCTATTTTCAACCGCCTAAATTGGTCTTCATAGGATTCCATTGTGCACACTGTAAAGAAACTTGTCTTGTTGCCAGCTAGAACTGTGAACTACATGTCTTTCTTTTCTTCACTGTTCTTTTTCTGGTTCACAAGCAACCTCCTACCAAAAGCAGATTCCGCAGAAGAGACTACATCCAAGCGATAATGCAATGAAAAAGTATGAAGAGAAGCCCAGGTGGCCACCTTGCAAATTTCCAATGTGGAAGCCTTCGACCTCTCCGCCCAAGAAGCAGCTATAGTCCTAGTGTAATGAGCTTTACAAACCCTGGGAGCCTCTTTACCCTTAACTACATACGCCTCCCTAATACAATCCCTTAACCATCTAGCTAAGGAACTCTTAGAAGCCATTTGACCCCTCTTAAGACCCCCTAAGAGTACAAACAATCTGTCAGAAGATATGAAATCTTTGATTCTTCTGTGATAAACCCTAAGTGTTCTTCTTACATCCAATTTATGCAGCCATTGCTCTTTGTCATCGCTGGGTTTAGGGAAAAATGAGGGCCAAGAAACCGTCTGGTTTAGACAAAACTCATATGCTATCTTTGGGACAAAAAAAAAATTAAAAAGAGGAACCACCCAAAGAACTACTTTGTTTCTGATGGAACTTTACACATGTTCTATATATCAAGATTGAAGTACTATGGGATATGCTGAACAAAAATCAACTAAAACTGCCATTGAAACAGCTATACACATAAACGCAACACTTGACACAAGCACATGAAAAAACATTATTTTTGTTGCATCTCTGCATGAGTTACATATATAAAAAGACTCCCATGAATACTAAAAGCAACCAAAGAGAAAAGGAAGCAAGTACAAGGTTCCAATATATGTGATGCCTAGAGAAACTTTAGCTCACTTGGATATTAGCCTACCTTTTATGAATCGGCCAGCTTCCCTTAATTTGCCAGCAGTACGACTTGCAGAGGACTCATACTTCAGATATGCCTACACTGTAGTGACCTCAGGGTAGTTTAGATACACCTAACCTAGCTTTAAACCAGTGAGAGGCAGTATGGGTAATTAATTGTCTAGCAACAGAAACACACAGTTCAATCTGGGCTAACTAGCTCTGCTTCTTAGGTTGGTTCTGCAGCCTGTGCTGCCTTGTAAACCTGATACTGGTACCCAAGTTAATTTAAAGCTGCTTTGGTCAGATCTAGATCCTATTAAATTAAACACGATTTCTAGTAAGAAGGCTTCTAAATAAGTACAGAAGATGGCCATTATGCTTTCTAGTCAAATATTATAATGTGTTCTGATGAAAACAAAGCAAGAATTCTATCAATCCTTATCAAAGCTCAAATTTCACCAGTGAAAAAAATAAGATTATAAACCTAATATAGGAAATTAAGAGAGAAAATCTTAAATCCCTTTTGGTACTTAACAGAACCTGGAACTACTGGGAACATAGCTCTCATTCTCCCATATCAAATCATCTTTCACTTCATCACTACAACTGAGATTTCTGACAATATTAAGCAAAAATAACACCAATAAATCCTTCTTTAGTCAGATTTTTTAAAAAGAACTTCTCTGGCAATGTCTTCTCTTCACATATTATCCAGAAACTGATCGAATGAGCAAAGGTTTATGAATAAAACCATCTGATCAGAACGGCAACATTAAGAAGTATGTCTGATGACTTCACTAACATCGCCTGGAAAACATTTACCTTCACCTGTGTTTCAGAGTAAATGTAATCTTACATTTTCTCTAGAACAGGCCTTCTACCCAGAAGACTGCCTCCTACAAGATCTGGTAAAGCTTGGAGGAATGCATGCAGGATAAAGTCCTAAATACACTTCCTAGAAAGCAAAATATTTCTTTTTAAAACTGACATCATTAAGTTCTCTGAATTATTGGAGATTATGTCTTACAGTGTACTTACATAAATTTCCCATTCAAGAGTTTTAATTTTTTTTACATTTTATCAGAGAATATACAAACAAAAAGAACACTTCAAATTTTCGTTATTGAATGAATACCATATCCTACACATTACCTTTATGAGAAGTTCACTGTAACACCTCTTTGTAGGATCAAGGCCATAAAATATAAAACATAGTGTGTAGTAGCTTAACATTTCTTGAGAATTAGTAAAACTGAGAGGCTGAAGAAGGCAGAAACACATTGAAACCAAGAGAAAAAATGGAACCTGAATGCAGATTTTATTTGAGCTTTGATGTATGTTCTAAAAACACACAGGTTAACCTGCGTTTCTTTATTTTGGAGTGTCAGTATTTCAGATGAAGAATCCATCAACAAAATGTGTGCCTCAGTACCCTTCTTATTTAATTTTAATTTTTTATCAATTTAATATTCTGAGACTACATTCCCAAAACACCTTTCTTCTCAGCCTGCAGCTTGACTAGAGAGATATCGAATGTTTGACTCCACCTATCTTCTCTCCCCAGGCAGCCTGGCCTCATTTCTGGTCTGATCCTCTCCTGCAGTACAATCAAAGCTCTTGAAACCACTTGCTCTCTGGTGACCTGGAGTCTCTCTTCTGGCAGAAGTAGCAGAGTAGAACAATATTTATGAGCATACTGTGACCTGGAAGGTGTTATTCACCTGAATTTTTGAAATTTTAGGTTCTGCTCATATGACATGAATGCACTTAGATGATAAAGAGATTGACCTTGGAATCTAAAGCAAATGCAAACTTGAGGCTTGACTGTGAACCAGTTTACTTTCTGAAGCAGACCCTACTTCTATAAAATATCCACTTAAGCCAGTAGGATAAACATGATAGTAAATATAGCACAAATTAGTGCTTGCAAGAACTATGGTTTAAAGCAGAACTATACACTAAAACCCTTATTTGCATGTATAATAAGATTAATTAAACAATGCCCAAGTCAGTGTTTGTCTCTCTTGTAAAAGGCAACTTTCAAGGATAAGTTCAGAAACAGCCACAGTTCCAAAGAATTCAGACTTCATGTACTGTTTTGTCCTATATAAAACACAGAATTATATATATAATTCAATAGAAGATATAATGTTACAGTGTTTGACAGTTTGTTATGATTCTCCATCAATAACTACTGTACATCACATCTTTAACACACAACCATCAGTTCTTTTCCACAAGTTATTGTGCTCAAATGTAAATCTGTGTATTTCAAAAAGATTTCCAGTAGATATGGTAATACACTTGTTTTTAAAATATGATGATATAAATTAGATAATTAATGTTTAAAATCATATACAATTATCCTTTTGCACAAAGTAGAATTAATAA
The DNA here is from genome assembly GCF_000696875.1 of Nestor notabilis. NCBI lineage: Eukaryota > Metazoa > Chordata > Aves > Psittaciformes > Psittacidae > Nestor > Nestor notabilis. The sequence continues at coordinate 4,285 of NW_009941159.1, read as the reverse complement.
ATAAGGAAAAGTGTTCATTACCTTGAGCATTCTCATTCCTCTCAGTAAATGAAGGCACCAACAGAATTTCGGCAGAGAGCTCTTCAATTTTTTCTTCCATTAATAAAAAGAGCTTGGTAAGTTGAGAAAGACATTTGAGTTGATACAATGTCAAGCAGAAATTCCTTCCTTTTTTTGGATTTTCTTGGGAGGCTGTTCAAGTAAAATCATAAAATACCTTTTACTACAGCTTAAAAAAAGATCCTGCAAAACTGATTATGTAAGAAAATGTATCAAGTAATTTAATTTCTGTGATAGCATAATGTGTCTTTTTCTCATTATAAGATACTCTTACATTAGTTCTTCCTAAGTCTTTGGCATTTTTCAACTCTCTGGGAAGTTGCAGCTGAATTCCAGATTTTGTTATTGATTAACTAGGATTTTTTAGAAGCAAAAGATCTTCTCAGAAACCTTCTCACCTGTGTTTTACAGAAATACTATTGTGTTGCAAAACTGATTGAACAAAAGGAAAAAAACCCACGTCATTATGGTATTTAATGGTTTGGGACATCACATCACTACACTGTCACTCTGCAAGTCACCTTGTCTGTTTAACGATCTGCTAGCACAATACAGTTGATGAATATGACATTTGAGTAAAAAGAAACATCAATCTAACACTCCACAACTTTAAATATGTGGGGTTTGAAAACAAGTGAGACTGTCAGTGAACAAATATCAGCAAGTATTATACCTATAAGCAGTTGGTATTTAAAAGAAGAAACTGAACATTTTATTTTGAAAGGTTAACACTTGTAATCATAACATATAATCATGTCACATCAACCAGAGAACTCTGATTTGAGCAGTCAGACTATAAAAGACTGTAAGCTGTTTCCAATTCAGTTTTACCAAACCACATGGGTTTAAGTGTTTTAATTTTATAACTTCTTTAAATGTAATAAATTTGCACTTCTATGCAAATTGTCGTGAGCTGATACCATGTTCCTATGCAGTTCTGTTGCAGATGTAACATCAGCAGAACAGTTTATGTAGAAAGTGTCAGAGCAAGACCCACAGTAGTTTGAAAGGGAAGCTCTGAAAGATGAAAACAAATAGAAATTGATTGAAATGTTCTTTTATGTGTCAAATATCTCTTACCTTTGCATTTTGAAGTACCCAATACCTCCCTTTTCCCTCAAAGCTCCTAGATATGTTTTTTTTTAGGTACTCACAAATCACTTTTAAATAGACATAGATCTAAGTAGCAGAGCTGAGCTGTGAATACAAATTCCCTAATTTGCTATTCCAGTTTTGCAGCCTTAGAGATTGAGCTGTGAGTTTTGCATTCACATCTGAATTTCCTCAAAGTTCCAAACAGATGCGTTCATGCTAGTCCCTTGCATTTCTAATAACGGCAAAGGAAATTGTTATGCATAATTGCCTCTGTTACTGCCTCTCCTCTCTGAATAACAAGTAAATAATATCAATATCACTGGATTTCCAATTTTAAGTCTTAAACTTCCAAAAAAGGACATTCTGCTGTTCAGAGAATTTTTCTCCTTTACCTCAAAACTGAATTTAACTGTTATGAAATGACTTCCCAACACTGCAGACAGCCAGAAATGAGCGATCCAAGAGGTAAGAACCACAGATAGCATAATAAAAATCAATAGAACATTAGTTGTGTATCCTATAATTTCAAAACCTTGTGATGTTCCTGCCCCCTCTCTTGAGGAACAAAGAAACCTTCCAATTATATGATTGCCCCAAGCGATATTGTCCTCATTAGACTTAAAGGAAGTGGACCTAAAAGCCAAAGATTACCACAGTAATTTTAGAATATATTACAAAACTCAGAAAAAAGTCAAAACTTAAATTTTTACTTTCAAAGACCATTTGAACTATATTTCAACTGGAAGCTGAAGACAATAAGTTCAAAGATCCTTCATGCCATTTGGAAGTTGAGAGAACACTTCAATATATGACAAACCATATCATAGTATATGCAAGCAAACACTTATATAGTCATCAGAGCGAAAGCTTACTATTTAATATTACATATGTTCTACAGATATCTAGAAAAGCCCTTAGACTTTCAGGTAGTGGAGAACACTGGGTTAACTTCATGACTGACACAAAACTGACTCAAAATTAAGAAACAAAATGGAGGTAAGCACAGAGGTTTTTGACAAAATGGCACAAATATATGTACCATCATCTGGTAAGCAGCCAACCCTCACAGCCAGGAGAAAGGAAGGCAATAGAGTGGTTTAAGTACAATCACGAAGTTGAAACCCCTTGAAAGTGACAGATTCGGAACTCATCAGACACCTATAGGCAGTGAGAACATGGTGATCCAATTCAACACAAAATGATGTGCAAAACTCTGTGATCAGAATATGGTCAAGATAAAGGCATTAGAAAACAGAAAGGAAAGGTGAGACCGCCATGTAAATATTATTTTCCTAGAATTGTTGACACTGAGGGAAGAAGGCTAACAATCATCTTGTACTACAGCTGTAAAGGCAGAGAATCCTTAATACATACAACCAAGATCTTAAGACTTCTCTGGAAGGAGACCAACCAACCAAAAAGCAAGCAAGCAAGCAACCAAGTATCTACATGGGACATATAGAGAGCTTCATATACTACAGATAACCCATTCTTAAATTTTCTTTTGTCCTGTTAGGCTTTGTTGTGCTGAAGAAAATGTAATGTGACTTACACTGGACATGAAATTACACCAAAGATCCAGATATGACAAAGATTCATGCATCATTTACACTACAGATCGGTAAAGCCACATACTCTTTATATTAGCAATCAGTATAAATCATGCTTATACATCACTGAGCTATCAAACAAAATTGATGGTGGTAATGCAGTAGGTATTTGAAAGGGTGAGTGCTGGTCCAGTAATACCTCTCAACTGCTGACCTGCACAGCTCACATAAAGTTCTACATCTTATTCTGCACAGCTCACAGTTTTCAAGGCTCTTGACGCAGTAATCTTTGAACTACTCATCTGAGTTATCCAGGACGCTCACAGCATGACACTGTTCCATCTCATTTTCCTCATACAGAAACAATGGGGTTTACTACAGAGCGCCTCACCTTAGCCACTACAGCTGCAGAAGCCTAAGTGTGCCAGAAACACAGACAGACTAGTTCTTATGTAAGACTGGTGCTTACATAAGCTTTCTTGTAGGCTTGGGTAACAAAAGCATGTAATTGGACAGTCCAACTTTCGGAAGAAGTTACCTTGAACCTCAACTTTGCTTACTTGATCCACAGCAGTGTGGAAGAACTGGACAGGGGGAACCACCACATATGGTCATTTCCATGTACATTTCTATGATTCTATAAAAGTACTTTAGGCTTCTGCTATCTGCACTGTGGTCTCTTCTAGGGGGTAAGGGGCAGAAAGGTGGAAAAGACAAAAAATTTACTTGAATTAACTTGAACCTACACTGCATTTATTTGTAAATAAATCTTAATGGTTCACTAGACAAATCTGGAAGGAAGCAAAGGAATAAGCTTCAAACTGTCATCCTCTTAAAATCCCTACATTTAGAAAAACTGTACTATTGACTTCCTATCACATAGAGGCAAAGGGAGCATAAAGGGCACTTCATTTCCTCTGGGGTGCTGATTTACCACCCCAACCATCAGATGACTGGCAGCAGGAGTCTGCCATCCCAAGCAAGGTGAGTCTCACCTTTGCTTATAGAAAAAGCAGCCCCTAGTAAAACCAATATTGAATGTTTATGAAATTGCGCAAGGTTTGCCAATGCTGGCACCAAGGCAGCTGGTGCAGTCACACAGCATCAGAGAAACTGAGGGCACTTTTTTTCAAGTTTGATCTTTCACTTTAGCAGAATGGAATGATGCTGAAGAAATTTTCCTAGGATCTGGATGACATGCCACACTTAGAAACATAGAATCACAGATTGGTTTGGGCTGGAAGGGACCTTAGAGATCACCCATTTCCACCCCCCTGCCACAG
>NW_009941159.1:0-248 GCF_000696875.1 Nestor notabilis | reverse complement strand
CGGCGGGGGGGGGGGCCAGCCACAACTTCTCTGGGCAACATATGCCAGGGCCTCACCACTCTCACTTGTTTGAGAATGAAGCAGTCCATCTTACAAGAGACCATCTGTCTGGTTCTATCTGGAAAGAAGCATACTATTAGTCTTCAGGAGGCAGCAATGAGCACTTTGATCACCTGGATAAATCAATTTCCTAAACTAGGGGTTAGAGGTGGACTACAGTGGTGTCGTGGTTTAAGCCCAGCCGGCAA
>NW_009941158.1:558-11995 GCF_000696875.1 Nestor notabilis | reverse complement strand
CTCGGTGCCTCTTCCCACTAGGGGCAGATCCCTTTGGAGCCGCTCCTCTGGAGACCCGGACCCCTTCCCAACAGGTCTGGAGGGTCCCGGGAAAGCGAGTCCCTGGCAGCCTCCCGCCTCCAGCGCGGAGATTTCAGGCAGCAAATTGTTATTCTGGGCACAGGTGGATAGAAGTAAATTATTTATAAATGTGAGAGCTGAACGGCCGTTTGCTGGTGTCCTCAGGACTGCCTGCTCTGCTCTGCCCTCCTCACTGCACGTACAGGCTCCTTCCTGCTGCTGCCTCACATGGAGATTGATCAGTTTATAATTATTCTCAAAGCATCTGCATGTAAGTGGGAGTAGGCTGCACGTTTGTCACTACATGTGGTTCTGAAGCAGCCTGTGGTCTTTGCAAATTTAAATGAAACCTGTGGAGGTTTGTCCCTTGGAGCCAAAATCAGATGTGGCTCTGGGGACCCCCGTTTCCTTCCCATGCTGGGCAGTGCGAGTCAGCAGTGTCAAACCAAGCACCTGCCTGGCTGCAAGAGCAGCACTCTTGGGGGGGTGGGGGGTTTGGACCCACGAGGAAAGAGGGAATGGCAGTGCCACATGGAGACTGATCCTGTTTCCCTTCTGCATGCTGCACAGAATGTCATGCTCTGAGCAGCCTCATGGGCTTCAGCAATGCTGTGTGATGTCTCCCGTACAGTACGACCCACGAGTGGGACCTGAGCCTGCCAACGCTGCTCAAACTGCACTTGGCTTTCCCATTTCCACTCAGCTCCAGAGGAAGGGGTCTGGGCCGGTGGTTTCAAATCTCTGCACATGGCCGATGTCACCCTTGTGAAGCGGAGCTGGGTTAGGAATGCGCCCAGAGACAGGAGGCACAAACGGATGTCACTTGTTCACCACCTCACGGAAACGAGTGCAGTGATGCTGGAAAGGTTCAGTCTTTAGTTGGAGCCAGCAGCAAGGGATGAATTTTACCACCTTTGTGTTTGCATTGCGTTAGTTACACGTGTTTCATCTTAGACCTGTGTAAGTAGCTGTGCTGTGCCTGGCTGCTGGAGGTTGGCAGTTTCCTTTTTGAAGGGTGATTTGGCTTGTAGTGTTTTGCTTTAAAAGCAAACAAATGCAGGAACTTTCATTTCTGGCTACAGGACATGGGAAGTGATTTGCAGTCGTAGCAGACCAAAAAGAAGGACCTTGTGTTTTTGCTCATAGCCTTTCAGGACCAGATCCGACACACACACACATCACCCCGTACCTCCCCAATCCTCCTTGCAAGCAGCTTTGGCTGGGCGGCAGAGCCCCCTCTAATATTGGTTCACAGTTGCGATTAAAAATACCTTAAAGAGAACTACGTGATCTGTGCTGGAAGTGCTAGCACAGTCTGAGTGTGGCAAAGGAAAGTCATCACTCTAAGGATGAGGGCTGAGAATCCTACCTGAAAAGCTTTAAGGTGATGGTGAATCATGGGCCTTCAGCATCTCTCTGTGTTAGCTCTTGTGCCACAACCTCCCACTCCTTCAAGTGGGACTGCCAAGAATCCCTGCTGTTGGGAAGGAGAAGTTGAAAGTACCATGGGCTGTATGGGAAGAGGCAGGAGGGGTGTTGGTTATGGAGAATGATGTGCGAGATTTGTTTCATGTGTTTTCAGACCAGACTACAGGACATGATTTTTGGTTTACTCACACTGTTTTCTTGTCTGTTGTCCAAAGAGAAGTTGTGCTTTGACAAGACCAGTGGAAGTGCCTCTTGCAACTCCAATTAAATTAGGAGGGAAATGGCTCAGACATAAATTCAAAGGATGCTTCGCATGACAAAAGCAGTGTACACACGTGGCACTGACACAGGACGGGGCTGGGTCCGGTTCAAGGGCAGTGGAGAAGCTTTGCAGCCAGCAGCTGCTGTTGCAGGTGGGAGCAGGCTGGCTTTGGAGCCTGTGGGTATGGGGGGGGCTTCACTGAACTGATGGGGAGGGGATTGTGCAGCACTTGCGCGGGGGCTTTCTCACTGTGAACTTGCTGATGTGCCCTCACTGCAGGCGTACATTATGTTGTGTTATGGTTTTTGTCATGTTTCATTTGCACTCTTATAAGTTCCACAGATATTTAAATACTTTTTGAAGACATGCCAGCTGGACAGATGGCAGTTGTACATGCTGCTGCACACGAAGTGCTGGTGGTGTGGTGAGCATCCCTGGGAAGAGAAATGCAACTGGTGGAGCAAAAATCGGGTGACGACAGGGCTTTGCTGTCCTGTTGAGAAGGAGCAAGATGAGTGGGTGCTCTCAGTGGACAGGGTAGGATCCAGGGGAATCAGCTGCAGGCACTGGGCCGAGTAGACAGGCATGCGAACATGAGTGCTGGGGTTGAATTTACTGTTAGGTTTGCAGTAAAAATCAATCTTTTACTGATCTCTGCTGGTCTTTGTGCTTTCAAGTTCATGTAAAAGCAACTAAATTGAGGGTATCATTTGACCTGATGCTAGGAGGTGATGGTGATGCAGAGGAATTTTTTCTAAGTGGCCGCTAAAGGTAAATGTGCTAAAAGCACCACTCAAAGATCTGGACCCAAGGAACGTGGTAGCACTTCTGGTCAGTAACATACTGAGCATAGTGCATGATGTGTGCAAAAACCATTCGACATACCTACAGTCTTCGAGGTGATTTGATTATGATTTGGGGAGTCAAACCTTAGTCATGAGAGATGGTCTCAGGCATAGCGCGGCCACAGGACATTGCTGTGATGCACCTTATGGGGCATTTGATGGTCTGTGCTCTGTAGGAAGCTGGACTAAATGGTTTTCATTCCCATTAACTTGGCACCTCCAGTTCCCTGTTTCTCTATCAGTCATCTTCCTACATCTCTCTGTGATGTTGCCCTGTCCTTCCCTCGTGATCCCTGAGTGTGTACACACTGAGGTCTGTGAAGGCACACGGACCAGCAGGAAACTGTGTTTGTAATCACTCCCCATGAAGCAGAGTGTTTCCTGGCATTCCACTGCCTTCAAATGTGACTTGAATGTATATTTCTTCCTGGTATTGTGTGTCTAACTGTGGGATCCCTTTGTGCTGAGCTCAAGGGAGATGGACAGTCTTAGGCCAAATCAGCTTACTATCTTTGTCCTTCCTATCTGAGTGTTTTTCAGCCTCAGAAAACACATTTAGCTTAAAATACTGGTATTTTTCCAAGTGGCGCCTTTTGATGTTCTTGGCTGTTATTATGTTTTAACTGCAGCTGTTTGTCAAAGAGGCCAATGTCCCTGTGGTGTCACCAGCACCTTGCGTCATTGCTGTCTCAGGTGTGCAGGGTCCTGCACCACAACACAGAGCTCTTGAGATGTTGCCCCCCTCCTCCCATTCAGACCCAGAGCTCCAGGGGTGCTTGACTGGAGCTGCTCAGCCACACCGTGTGAAGCAACACAGTGGATGGTAAGACCTTACGCTGCAGTAATCACAGTGTGGCACCAGCTCAAGTCTTCAATTAAGTCTGCTTTTGTTTTCTGCTTCAAGGTTTGGTCTTTTGGCAAGTGCAGGTAATGTCTTGTTCTTTGGTTTAAGTGGACTGTAATAAACCTGAGTGGATAGAAAGTCACCTGAGCCATAAACAATTGAATGCCTCCAGTGTCTGCCCATCCCATAAAACAGCAGCACCAGCACGTCTCAGAAGCCTTTGTGGCCTCCCCTCCAGATTCTATAGGGAAAGGTGAGGCTGTTAGAGTGTTTGATCGGGGGGGTTGTCCCATGTCAGCTCAGTCAGTCATTGACAGCAACTGTTAGTGAGCCCTGAACACCCAGCACAACAGTGGTCACACTGGTGCAGTGGTTAAATGCGCTCTTTGCAAGCTGGCCTTGTAGTTAACACTCAAGCTCTTCCAGCTTTGAAAGGAGTAGTTGAGTCACGGCAATTAGCCTGCTGTCTTTGGAGCCCATGAATTAGGTTGTTGTCTGGCAGCACTACTGAGGTGGCCAATAAGGTTCTGTGTGGCAAGAGCTGCCCCCTCCCTCCACAAACCCCAGACACAGCAAACAGTTCGGGGGGAATCCAGAGTCAGGGATCATGAGGAAAGGACAAGGGCAACATCACAGAGAGATGTAGGAAGACGACTGATAAGGAAGCAGGGAACTGGAGGGGGCAAGATAATTTCTCTTGAAACAATGAAATAAGCCACTGTCCAGCGCTGCTCCAACTGAGTTTCCTGAGTTTAGAACAGTTGCCTGGTGGCATGCAAAGGGTGAAACAGATCTGTGTAAGGAAATAGTAACAGACCATTTGTGGTAGTTAACTGGATGGAACAGAGGAGCGCAGCAGAACCTTCCTGTCCTCAGTTGCCCACAACAGTTCTCCTGTGCACTCACAAAGGCTGTGCATTAGTCAGCATCGTGACAGGATGCCAACCTGGGGGACAACTGGCTTATGTCCTCGCTTCTAATTGTTTACATGATGAACAGAGCAGATGTAGATGGGCATTTTGGTACTGGTGTCCTCAGCAGTCTCATCCACATCTAATCCCTGTCTCTGCTGGTGCTTGGAGCTGTAGTGCAGTGCAGGGCCATTGGGGTATTGCAGGGGGTGTTGGGGCAGTGTGAGGCCGAGACGTTTCGGGGCCTGTTCCTTCACCAAATGGGTGGAAACAAACCCCTCAGCTCTTTGCACAGCTTCGATATAAGCTTAGATTTTTGCCAGCTCAACTCACAGTCTAAATTAAGCACATGTTGTGCCTAATTCTCATTTGGAACAGTAATGGAGGTAACAAAACAGCTTGTGGATTAGAGAAGTATAATGCTCTTCTTGGTGTGTGGAGTTCCTGGATGAAGCCATGGGGCTCTAGACCCAGTTGTGGGTTTTCAGCTGCCCACAGAATCAGCCTTCAAACGCTTGGTCCCAGGAGGATTTGTTTTCTTCTTTCATTGCTAGATCCCTGAGCTGTAGAAAATCCTGCAAAGCACTGCAGTGTGTCCAAAGCATATGAGAACTATTAACTTTAATGTAGAGTTTTGTTTGCTGTTTTCCTCAGGTTTAGTAATATACATCAAATCAGTGTAGTTCTGCCCACACAAAACTGGAGCACTTCTGCTGCAGTTGCTGGGTTGGTTTCAGATTTTCTTCTCCCCATTGCTCCATCAGACTCTGTCAATCGAACTGCGTTGAGTGGTTTCCATCCTCACCAGGTCCGGAGCCCCGGCGCACCCCTGGTGCAGGGGCCGCTGCTCCCTGCGGAGGGTGCCGGCTCCATGGGTTGTGCCAGGCTCTGTGGGTGCTGGGGCTGGTGCCAGCACTGGGTGCAGTGTTAGGGTCTCCCCCCGCCCCCCCCGAGCTCCCCACTGCTGGTGCGAGCAGGGGCTCGGCTGTTGCCTGGTAACTGCAGCCACGTTTGGAACGTTCTGCTGCAGCCAACCCCAGTGGCGCCTGAAAGGAGCGGTTGTTCCTCAGGATCGGTTGTTCCTCAGGATCGGTTGTTCCTCAGGATCAGTTGTTCTTCAGGATCAGTTGTTCCCCAGAAGCGGTTGTTCCTCAGGACCACTTGTTCCCCAGAAGCGGTTGTTCCTCAGGAGCGGTTGTTCCCCAGGAGCGGTTGTTCCTCAGGATCACTGGTTCCCCAGGAGCCGTTGTTCTCCCAGATCGGTTCCATTTCACTTGTGCTTCAAATAAGAGTCTTTCAGCTCCAGCTTTGCTTTTCTGCTCCTTTCCTCACATCTGGTCCCACAAAGGGGACAGTGTCATGTGCCTGGGAGTGAAGCCCTTTCAGTCTCCTGTCTTGGCTCTTCAGGGACCATTTCAGGGATGAGATGTGAGCGTGCGTCATTCCCAACTGCCCTGCAGGATGGGGGCCTCCCTTTGGGAAGGTGATGGATCTCAGTTCCATAGTGTTAGTGGGAACAGAGTTTATCTTCTGTTTATTGCCTTTGCCCTCTGCCACTCTTAGGACATACCCTGGTAATGTGTTTGCTTGTGAAATCTCCCTGAAACTCTCAAAGAAGGTGAAATGAGATGAGGGAAAAGAGATTTTCTAGAATAAATTGTAGGAGAAGAAACGTTTCTTTGGTAGTTTCCTTTCATTATTTTTTATTTGATTTGGACTTTCACTGTGATGAACACCAAGTCTATAAAAAGTCTCTATGCATCAAAAAAGTGTCAGTACATAAACTAAGAAATGCTGCTCCATAACACAATTAAAAGCAGGTATAATTCCGGCACATCAGTGCTCTTTCGGGAGGTTGAGCTGCCTGACAGGAGTAAGCACTACTTACATGTTTATAAACATCTGCCAGAACTATTTCCTGAGGCAGAGAAAGCGACATCCAGCACAAGCTCTTGCCTGAGTTCGTCGTGATTCTCAGACCTGTGTATGTAAAGAACAATGAACGCTTACAGCAAATACCCTCTCATGCTGAAATGCTTTGGTGGGAACTGGGCTGGAGGGAGAAGCACCCACTTGGTCTCCAGCCGTGCCAGAGGCTGGGAAGCATAAGCATGGATGTAATAAATCACGGAAGGAGAAGCGCCCGCTCACACTCGGTACCTCAGAGGCTTGCTCAAGACCGGCAGCACAGGAGTCAGACACCGCGCAGAGCTGGCACAATCTGAGAGCTGGAGCCAGACCTTCCAAGCCCACACTTAGTGTCCTTTTAAGAACCATTCATTCATCAGAGTATTTCATATAATCTGGCAGGAAATTATATTTACGATGCTTTTAGCTCCATTTGGGACATTTTTTTAATACTACTTCTGGGATGTAAATTATTTAAAAATCATCAATTTAGTTCTTTACATGAAGAGATGAAAGCTTAACGAAAAAGCTTTCTTGTTCATGGCACTCTGAAATTCTGTGGGAGATCTATGTGGTTTTGCTTAATTGAACACCTAAAGAAAAAAAAGAGCTTGGCCTCATAACATTTTTAGTAGAACTAAATGTTAGATTTATTTAGCCCCATTGACTTCTGAAATACAACCACAGCATCTGTTTAAATATTGTCCTCCAGAATGGCTAAAACGTTTTATCACTAGGCATTAAATCCCCTAACGGAGCACTTGATATACCTCTCTGTCCCTTGCACAGCCTCTCCCGCACTCCAGACACTATTCCCAGCAGCGGGGCAGGATGGGCTCCCCCAAGGAGGAGGTGTTGGGTTTGGGGGAGGCAGCTCAAGACCCCCATCCCTGCAGCAGGGATCCCCTCGGGGTGCCCGGGGGACACTGGGGCTCAGCACAGAGCCTGGAGCCCTCCTGCTCCACGTTACCCATCCAGACATGGGGAGGTGCCCGTGGCAGCACTTGGTGCCAGCTCTGCATCTGCTTCTTCCTGACAGCCAACCTGGTCTGGGTGCCAGCAGGGCCTGTCCTGTGGTGTAACCTTCTGGTCACACACATGGATGCTTGTCACTTGTCTTCCCTAGGTGATGTTTTGGGTTTCATGTGATTCTTTCGTCTTGGTAGTTCTTCCAAAGAAATAATGGCAGCAGTGCCTAAGAAATACTTGAACGTATGGTGGATATACGGCAGATATAAAGAACCTCAAAGACAAATGTGAAAACAAAGCCAAAATAAAGATTTCTGTATGGATACCATTTCCCTCTCTGAATGTTTCCAACCCCAAGCTAACCCCCAGGAAGCAGGTATGGGATGGACCCACGAAACTGGTTGCTCCAAGGAAGGGACTGCTCTAATTGCACAAGAGAATTGCAGGGAATGGTTTTGACATTCTTTTAAAACCAAAATACATCTGCCATGAATAAGAGTGTGAGAACTTGCTAAATATTCATGAATCTGAGTTTTCTTTTGTTCCAGTTATTCAGGGATATGGGATGTTTCCCCCCTGCCAGTTACTGACTGTCTTGTCCCTGATGGTGCAAATCTGAGGGCAGGAGGACACATTTCCCATCAAGGTCCTGTGCCTGATGCTGACCTTAAAAATCACTATGTGAAGAGTTGGTGGTTGCAGGCAAGTGTCGCTGCAGATGCACTGGAAAGGCTGGATTCCCCATTGTCGGTACATTGATTCCTCTTTCAATTGGGAGCTTTGTTGTCAGTGAACTCATTAAATTGTGACCTGCAAGCAAGACTTGCATTTGCTCTCTGGAAAAGTCAGCATATTTGCTATAGGTTATTATACTCCTGAGGCTGGAGTTGTTTAAATGCATGTGATGTGAGGACTGTTTAGAAATATTTCAAGAAAGAACCATAAAAGCAGGTTCCAAGGGTACTTTTTTATAGCCAGAATCTGTTCTCTTGCCTAAATGTGACATACTAAAAAGGCAGCACTCTGTTTATAAAACCAGCGTGGAATCGCAATGCCTGCGCTCATTGTTGCTGATGAATAGGGGGTGGCAGCAGCACTGATGGAGCTTGCTTGGAGGTTGATTTGCCTCAGTTACTGCTTTCTCTAGGAGGACTTGATGGTTTTTTTTGTGTGTGACTTCCAAGTGATGCTGGAAAACCCAGGTCCAGCACAAGGTGCAGTACACCCAGAGGGGCTCTGCAGAATCCCACAGGATTCTCAGGGAATTTATTCCCTGTGTTTAAAGGGCACAGGAAATAAAAAAAGAATTGAAGTGGGGGAAAAGACAGGAAGCACAACAGGATCATCTTAGAGCAGCAAGATGGCAATTGGGCAATTGAAAAGTGTCCTTTTGAACAGCTTCTTTTATATTCTTAACTTTATCAACAGATGTATTTCCACTGGGACCATGATCACACTGCGCTGTATCACTCTGCCCTATTCTTCTCCATCCTTTTTCCCCTCTCCTCACTTTTAACCTTAACCACTTAACTGGGTATTAGTTTATTGTAGGATGTTTTTTTTTTCTTCAGAAGTCCTCCAATTTGTTTCAGTTGATGAATTTCCTTTTAAGCACTAATTGGGGATGTGCTTTGTATTTAAAATGAAAAATGCTCTGAACATCCTTGTGCTGCTAACGGGGCTGAGGATATTTACATGACTTATGGTTCTGTTCCGTTATTAAGCTGCAGCACAAGTTTTGACCCTGTTGTCAGGGAGAGAAAGCAGCAGCTATTACACAACCCTGTGCCATTTGAGATTAACCAAGTTCAGGTTTTGTGGCAATTATGGGGCTGGTTCGTTTGCCAGTGTCAACAAGCTGCGCTCCATCAGCTGCCTGAGCGGATCTTGCTGGTTCGTGCTCCCCACGTGTCCCGTTGTCCTGCAGCAGCCCACTGCTTTCCTGCAGGATGCTCTCGCTGCCCCCAGCAAAGGAACACTCTTTGTAGAGACTAAAGTAATACAACTTCCAGAAATTAGTGATACACAAAACCTACACTGGACTGTTTTAGCCTCAAGCTCAACTGCTAGATCACTGCTGCTTGTTTTGACGGCTGAGGCCACTTGAGGTTGCCTGCTTCTCCCTCGTGGCAGTGAGGTACAGCACCAGCAATGCCCTGAAGTGCCAGTTTCTGCTGGAGAAACAGCAAACTTAGACAATGAACATAAGGGCAACCCGACCGAGGTGTTAATGGCTTGTATGCAAAGCTGAGCTTTGATTTAGGTGCAAAGGTATGGATTAGTGTGTGTTGCGCATCAAAGTTGGAATACTTGGGATCAGCTGCAAAAAATCTCTTTCTTCTGTTTTCAGCCTTATCAGGTTCAGTTGTCTTGGTCTAACAGTTCTTTCAGCCTGAAACTCAACTTTGTCAAAACCAACCTCGTGAGCTCAAAAACTGACCTGAGAGGATCATGTTGTCATCCCAGTTCAGTTCCAGCTACCCACTGCAACCCGGGATATTTCACCATACAGCTGCTGATAGCATTTTCACTGTCAAGATCAGAGATGTTAAAATCTCCTGGAATGATACAATTTCCAATAGCAATTTTTCCTTTAATAGCAGTTTTTCCTTTAATAGCACTGTGGCTCCTCTTCCTGCCCTCCTGTATACCTTGTGCTGACTCAGCAGGCTCCCAGTGTCAGTGCATTCACACTCCTTTCAGCAGCTTAGTCCCTTAATTTGGTTTGGGTTTTCTTGGTGAAATCTGAAGCTGAACATCATCTAACCCGGGGCTCTCTGAAACACTTGAATTGATAAACCTTGCTCCTCAAGCTCTTCCTTTCAAACAGGAACCGATGAACGAATTCATTTCACTGCATGAGCTCTGGGGCTGCTGCCTGGTTTGGCATCAGTGTAACTGCCAGGCGTCTGAAGAGCTCCTGCTAGAACCGGTGCTCTCAGCTCTGCCCATGGGTCTGAGAGAATATTACACACTTTGGTGGCTTCCGTAGCCTTGGGGCTTTTTTACTGCTGGAGTCCAACCAGGAATTTCACTCAGTAAAGTAATTTACTGTCCTCGCTCTTAGGCCAGTACTCACCAGGGGGCCAATTAAAATAGTGCAGTGCTTGTTAATAATAACATAAAGTAACTTTTCAGTTCAGTTTTGGTTTATTTAGGGATGCACACTGGGACATTCCCAGCATGCTCCAAAAGACCAAGTGCATTGCATGGACGAGACCTATCTCAGGTTCTCTACTCTTTTAACCGTGACTTCCACTGATCCTCCGTGGAAATACCAATAAGTTAAGGAGAAATTAGCACAAGGTTTATATGTTGTTTATAGCCCACTTCACTCCTGGGTGCTGAAGTGGAATTTCGGTTAAAACACTGTTCTGGTTCTTTGCAGCTCTGATGGATGGTGTCTCTGCATTAGTCATGTACTACCTAATAAAACCATGACACGATTTACATACTTTACTAAGTAAATGGACACACATCTGTAGTTCTCATAAATTAGTGAAGCTCCAGTGATTTCATTCCCACAGTTAACAAGTTGCTGGAATTAATTACAAATTTGGCTGATGATATTCACCTATATATGGCTTTATTTAAACTCTTCCTCTCCAAAAAGTGAGCATGTCCTCAAGGCAACTCTGACCTGGGGTTTGATTCAGATACATGATTAAATCTTAGTAATCTCCATGGGGTCCTTTACTGAAAAGAGGGATTGTCTTTAGCTGTGCTTTAGGGTGCCTGTGTATGACGGCAGCTTTTGGGTACGATCAGAAAGTATGGGTATTTTGAAGGGGGAAACAATTATTTTCTTAGGCTTGTTGATAGAGCTGGCAGATGTAAAATTGTTTTATGTCCTTCCTGATGGCTATTGCTCATGTGCACACAATGCCTCTGGCCTCTGGATGTGGGGAATTCCTCGGGAACCCCTCAAGATAATGGCATCCGTCAGGTCAGAGCCTGATTTCCTCTTGATCCAATAACGCATCAGCCTGCGGGAGCTCTGAATTCGATGCATTCTGATGGGGTTGTACAGAGCGGGTCCTGAGTGACCTCCTGCTGCTGGGGGCAGAGTGGGCCCTGGTGCAAGGCACAGCCTTTGTGCACTTGCTTTGCTGGATGACTTTAGAAAATATTCTATCTTCATCTCTTGGACTAAAAATACTTCCTGCCTCCAGTGTGGCTCTTGGGCACTTCAGCTTTTCTGAAACTCTTT
>NW_009941158.1:0-474 GCF_000696875.1 Nestor notabilis | reverse complement strand
AGGTTCAGCAGGCTCACACTGCACTTCCCCGTGAGCATGTTCGGCTGACTCCGTAAGGGCATATCATAAGCTCTACCAGTTTGGTACATTGATAATTTTCCTTAAAAAGTGGCTGTAAGTGTGAATTTAATCTACTTATTTTTGATGTCCAGTGAAGCTTTAGACAGCAATTTAATCATTATTATTGCTATTGTACAGCTGCTCTCTGGAGGAGCTTAAACCATCTCAAAAAGGGAACCAACATAATGAGTCTGACAGAATTTCAGAGGGAGCGATTAAATTCAGGATAATGAATTCTGCTGAATTTTTAATGTTAGTGTAACAATTCACACCACTGCAGCCTGTTCATCCCGGGCTCAAACTGAAATGTGCAATTGGGAATTGGGCTGTGCAGGTGTCTGCTCTGCCAAGGCTGTTCCTCGTAAGACAGAAAGACCAAGATAAAAGGAATGCTGCAAGTTCTGCCCACCTTCC
>NW_009941157.1:20501-40355 GCF_000696875.1 Nestor notabilis | reverse complement strand
AGATGATCTTAAGGTACTTTCCAACTCTAACGATTCTATGATTAATGCATATGCTCCAAAGAGGCAGAATGATGGAGAACACAACCTAATGAAAAAAACCCAACAAGTTTATGGTGGAGCAATCAGCAGCACACAGTGACTTTCGCATTGTTTAAACAGATATTTAATTCAAATTTAACACTTACTTAGCTCCCATTTTCCCCTTTAATGAAGAATGGTTATGTTCACACACACACAGATTTCTTGCTGTTATCAGCACCTTGATGTCACCATGTCTATTAGATCTAAGGTTGAGAAAGAAAATACAGGAATGCTGAAAAGGCTAAGGTCCATTTGAAATTAAATCTGGCAAAAGATGTTAACAAGAAGAAGGGCTTCTTCAAGCACATCAGTAGTAAAAGGAAGATAAGGGAAAACATGGGCTCACTGCTGAATGATGTGGGTGACCTGTTAATGGAGGATACAGACTAAATACTTATTAAATGCCTTCTCTGCTTCAGTCTCTACTGCTAAAGCCAGCCCTCAAGAATCCCAGAACCTGAAGGCAAGAGAAAAAGTCTGGAGAAAGAAGACTTTACCTTGGTCAAGGAGGTTTGGGTTAGAGACCATTTAGGCAAATCTGACACTCACAGACACATGGGCCCTGGTGGGATGCACATACTAGTGCTGAGGGAGCTGGCAGATACTAAGCCATCCTCCATCATCTTTGAAAGGCCATGGAGAACAGGAGAGATGCCTAAAGACTAGAGAAAAGCCAGTGTCACTCCAGTTCTCAAAAAGGGCAAGAAGGGGGACCCAGGAAACTGCAGGCCTCACCTCCATCCCTGGAAAGGTGGTAGGACAGCTCATCCTGGATGTGATCTCTAACACGTGGAGGAAAAGAAAGTTATCAGGAGCATGGATTCATCAAGGGGAAATCATGCTTAACCAACCTGATGATAGCTTTCTATGATGGAATGACTGGCTAGGTAGATGAGGGGAGAGTGGTGGATGTTGTCTAGCTTGACTTCAGCAAGGCTTTTGGCACTCTCTTACATAACATCCTCATAGGTAAGCTCAGGTTAGATGAGTGGATAGTGAGAGGTTTGCAATCAGCAGCACAGAGTCTAGGTGGAAGCCAGTAGCTAACTATGTTCCTCAGGGGTCAGTACTGGATGCAGTCTTGTTCAACCTAGTCATCAATGACCTGGGTGAAGGGACAGAATGTGCTCTCAGCAAGCTTGCTGATGATACAAAACTGGGAGGGATGGCTGACATACCAGAAAGCTGTGCTGTCATTCAGCAATACCTGAACAGGCTAACCTCATGAAGTTCAACAAAGGCAAGTGCAGGGTCCTGTCCCTGGGAAAGAATAACCCCATGCACGAGTACAGGTTAGGGGTTGATCTGCTGGAAAGAAGCTCTGCAGAGAAGGGCCTGGAGTCCTGGTGAACAACAAGTAAACCATGAGCCAGCAATGTGCCTTTGTGGCCAAGGTGGCCAGTGGTATCCTGGGGTGCATGAGGAAGAATGTGGCCAGCAGGTCAAGGGAGGTTTTCCTCCTCTTCTACTCTGCCCTGGTGAAGCTGCATCTGAAGCACCGTGTCCAGTTCTGGGCTCACTCATTCAAGAAAGACAAGGAACTACTGGAGAGGGTCCAGGAGAGGGCTGTGAAGATATTAGGTGTGGAATGCATCTGTCTTATTGAGGAAAGGGAGAGCTGGGCCTGCTTAGCCTGGAGGTGACTGAGATGGGAACTTAACAACGCATACAAACATCTTAAGGGCAGGCATCAAAAGGATGGGGCCAGATTCTTTTCAGTGTTGCCCAGTGACAGGATGAGAGGCAACACACGCAAACTGAAATGCAGGAAGTTCTACCTGACTACAAGGAAGAACTTCTTTACTTTGAGCGTGACAGAGCACTGGAACAGGCTGCCCAGAGAAGTTGTGGAGTTTCTTCCTCTGGAGAGACTCAAAACCTGCCTGGACACAATCCCATGCAACCTGCTTTAGGTGACCCTGCTTTAGCAGGGCAGTTGGACTAGATGATCTCCAGAGGACCCTCCCAACCCCAACCACTCTGTGATTCTGTGAAAAGGAGAAAGGACAAGACTGTCTATGCTGGACATACTGATTCACCTTGAATTGTCAAAGGAGCTCCCCTTGGGATTCTTCATTTGCTTTTGGTTTTAGGATGCCTGAAAAGACTAGGACATGGACAAGGAAAATATCTCAGAGTCGCATTGGAAAAGAAAGATTACAGACCTTTCTGTGAGTCTTGAAAAGATCATAGCCCCAAGAAAGGAGTATTTGCATTGTACATAGAATGTACAATTGGCCTCTATATGAAATTTGCTGTTAAACCACATTTAGAACTGCACTGACACTCAGCGATACCACTGTTTGATGATAAATAGGTGGTATTTCTGGTTATTCTAAACCACATTGCTCAGGACACTCAAGATAGCTGTCAACTTAGTTCATCAACTGAACATCAGTGATCACGGTAGTAGCTTCCATTCCTCCTGATAAATCAAAATGCAAGGCAGGACATCTCCTAGTATTTCTTTATGCTTGCCTTGAATATAGGGAAGCTTTTTTTCCTATGAATATTAACTAGGTGGATGCCAATTCTAATCAGATAGGTAAATAGCATTCTGGTTGAAACTGTTTGCTATTGTTTTGGTCTGTTTTATTTCAGAATAGCTAATGTGACATCTCCCAGTGTTCAGGGTATTTCCAGAGACAGTTTAATTCCTTGTCAACTTTTAAGCTCATTAGGAAGTCATAAAGCAATCTCACTCTAAAAATAAACACAGGTACAGTGGAGCATTTAACTTCTTCTGATGGAATGTCTTATCCTTGTTTGACCCCGATCCCTAACCCTAAACAACAGCTTCTCAAACTCAGTCTGCCAAATTCTTTAAGACCAGTAAAAGACTATTCTCTCAAGGTAACAGATACAGATTTCATATTAAGCTTATGCTGACAATCACTTCACCACCCTAAGCATACATTCAATTTCTGTGGTAGCCTCCCATACACAAGGGGCAAACTGACGTCCATCAGTAGATTTTTCTTCCCTATGTCCCATGCAGCTGAGCTGGGAATACAGAGCTGAAGGGCACTCCTGCTCCCTGCCTGTCTTCTCTCTACAGAGAATACCTTTCCTCATGACGACATACAGCTATAAGGGAAATTCAGTATTTGCTTTACACCTCCCACCTTCTATAACCTAAGAGGTTTTAGTCTTCAATATTCTTGATCTACGGCACTTTAAAATGAAATAGGAACAAATGACAATTCTGGATAAGAGCTGTTCACATTTTCACTAGGTCTATGCAGTAACATGGATGGCATTATCTTTATGGAAAGAAGTTTGATAGATCAATGACAAAAGATTGAGTGGAACAACCAGAAGTGCCTTTACATTTGCACATACTTGTAAGCAATACACCCCATGGATTATGCTTTCAAGAAATAAAATGGAGAAACAGAGCCAATGAATGTTGCTGCTGTGAGCAAAGGCTAAAGTTACTTTAAAAACAAACCTTAATCCTCATTAATTTTTTTACAACTCCATCTTTTTTGATGAAAGAGAAGGGGGAGGGAGATGTGGATGGAAATAAGAATATAGCAATATAAGGTGAGGAACAGAGAATGCCAGGGATGCTGTCGCTGGACCCACTGACTGCCAGGGTGTTACACCATAGCTGGCTCTTCTCACCCTTTTTGGTAAAGCTGAGAAGTGATACACAATGCTGCAGGTTCTTAGTGAGGCCAGTCACACTCAGAGTTTGCTACAAGGAAGAGATGGAAGGCACAGCTCTGTTTGCTGTGCTTTAATGCAAAGCGACCACTCAGTCTGATTTTTTTTTTTAACTGGATTTTGTTTTCCCTTCCAAAAAGAACTCCTTACTCTGATGTATTAATGAAAATTGTGTTACATGGTCAATAAGCTGCCATCACTTCTGAGGGTGGAAATTCCTCCAGTTCAGCTAACAGATAGTAGATTTGTACTCCAAAAATAAAACTAACAAAACTCAATTTACGTTAAATACTATAGGACTATGAGACAAAATAGGCTATTGGCAAATATCCTAATATTAAAAGAGAAAAACCAGTTCTCCTTACAGAATTTTACAGATAATTGGTCTTCTTACTACCCACGTAAGGGAGGACATTTCCTCTTGTGTTTTATACATGGGGAAGCCGAGACCCAAACAGATTAAAAAGGTCAATGTTCTAAGTCATCAGTAGCAAACACAGAGTGAGGCACATAGGTTTACAATCTCGTAAAAATATTTGGAATAAAACAAAGAAAGAAGGCAAATTCATTATTTAGGACTTCAAGCTTCATGGGTGTTCGGACTGTGTAACTCTGATGTTTTCTAAGTGCAGAAGTGCTTGGAGGGAAAAACTATTTATTGTGGTTAGCAGTTGTTACATTCCATGGAAATACATTTTTCATCCCCCTTCATTAGTAATGATACCAACTGGCTGGAGACAGATCGTTTTCCTTCAATATTTCACCAGCAAATTAGGTGGGCTTCCTTTTTGCCTCCTTTCAATACGTTTGTCATGTTTTCAAAGGCAATCACTTTAGAATATATATACACTCATCTGTAGCATACCCCTGTATGTTAAAAGGACAAATGGTTCTCATAAAGTACAAGGTGTCTATTCTGATAAGATCTCACTAATAAATCCTGTAGAGAATGAGTTTCCCCCAGGCAACAAAGGTGTACAAATGCTGTATAACACCCTAAATCATTCTACCAAATGAAAAAGAATCCAAAACACCCTAATAATAAAAGCCAAGACATGAAAGCCACCCACATTTCTGAAGTACCATACTGAAACCATACCATGACAATGAAACACCCTGCTTACAGCAACAACCTGGTCACCATCAGCAAGCAGAAGCCAGAGCTTTCAGTTACCTAGAATATTTCAACAGCAATACACCTGCTACTGTAATTCAACTTAAAACCCCAAATGTACATTATCATCTATTTTTATGTTAAAAAAAATAAAAATTGCTTAAATAGCTTAATTAGTAAATATGGTTAAGAAAACATCTTTAAAAATGTATTTCCTAGAACATAAACACTTTTCCTTTTAAGTAAAAATATACATAACACAATTCTACTAATTGAAAACTATTTCAGACTCATTCCCTTTTTAAAGTACAAAATGCTGTCCCCAAAAGAGCTTTGTGTGATTCACATGAAATGAGAATGAAAGCTAAACAAAGTGCTGCTGCAACCAAGGCAGCCTCGAATATGCTTTTGTTGTAGAGAAGCAACATAAAAAATGCCTTCCACAGGGGAACTTTGCTAGCAGTAAATATATGACAATTTTAAATTTAGATGTTCAAGTATTAACTAGCCAGATAAGATTTTTTAATTTCCTGAAGATACCATTTTTAAAAAAAAAGCTGTAGGTTATCCTAAAAACATCCATTATACAAATGCTCTTCAGACTTGCAGTTTTCTCCCCTTTTGAATGGAAAGAAATCATCAGCAATATTCAAAGTCATTCTTTTTGTTGGTTATTTTAGATTTTGTTTTGGTTTTAAGTTGCTTAGTGGAAGTCAATGATGTCATCTACCAACTCTAGAGAAATTCATATAATCATTTAGTTTTCCAGAAACACAAGAAAATTGTTTCAGCTACTTCAAAACAGTTTAATACAGCCCATTTATTTAGGTAAAACTGGCAAGTTATTGGGAGAGATCACAGAATCAAACTGCTTGTATCAGTGGCATAGTCCCATAATTTGCTCAAGTTTGCTTTAGGACTAAAAGACAACAGTTTTAGTTCAACATAAACCTTCCAAGTCAAGTCCTGTCTTCACATTATTCTGGGGATACTTGCAAACTGAAATTCAAGCCGCTGATGCTTTGATGGTATTTGCAAGCTGTGTGCTCACCTGTGGATTTTGAGGAGAGCTACCACAGTCAGTACCTGTCTACTGCAGTGGGTGTTGCTCTTTGTGTATGGCCACTGCGGTGAGCACTGCTAGCATTTGGGGTATGGCTGTTACCATGCCTCCAGCTGCACATCCAGAGATTTCAGTCAAGACAATATTATCCAGAAGCAGATGAGCACAGTCAAAAAATGTCAAAGGTTACTGGACATCAGATGTCTACTTCCCAGTATTAACAGCAAGGGAGATTTGAAACATCACTGCAGAGCCACAGTTTTCCCACAGACAATACTGATGCTGTACTTTTTGAGAGAGGACTTCTCTATAAAGATAAGCTACTTCTTAATATGTCACAGACTAACACCACCAGTGTTAAGAGGCCCACCCTGAAGAAGTTACAGATTCAGAACTAGACTGCCACTAACCCTTGCTCCTGAAGTTAGTACAAGGCACGGTCCAGCCACGTGCACTGAACTTCTCAAATCCCTCTGCTGTGGCAGAACCCACAACTGGCCACCCTATTGCCACAAGAACCATAGAAGAGGCAATAAAACACATAGAGTCTCCAACATCCGCCAGAAGAGGAGGCAAGATAGCTCCTGCCAAGCATCCCACAGAGCTCTCCTTAAACCAGGTACCTGCTTTTCCACTTTGAGAAATCTCAGATTTTTCATTAAGATGGTTGAATACTGTTTATATTCCTGACTTCAGAATGAAAGAGGAAGGCACTGTCCCTCTGGAAAAAAAAATACAACTGGTTCAGGAGGAAGGGAACACCCAAAACATTTATTGACAGCCAAGACCAGTCAGCTTTTGTCATCTTCTCTGACAGCAACCTAAGCACGGTAACAGATTTGTGTGTTTGATGAAAACTGAAGAGGGGAAGCACTCTTATCAAGTCAGTTGAAAACCTAAAGTAATTTTATCTTCCAGAGTAAAGGTAAAGAACAGCAGTGAATTCTCCTTAACAAAAGGTCTAGACATTTCTGACAACTGCTGTGCTTCAGTCTCAGTGGGAGGTAGACGCCTACAGTGAACTAGAACAGGATAAACTGATATACTAAAGAATATGCTTTAAAAAAAATTAAATTCCTGGTATCATTACTCTCCACTCAAAAGCTGAATTCATTCATTCAAAAGCAGCAAGTAGTGAAACCTGCTAAGTAGCTAAGCAGCCAACAACAGTTCACCCAGCACTACTAAAGCACCAGTATTTGACAAGAAGCATGCTGATCAGCTTGTCCTGGACACAAACAAGTCATTTGCTAGAAAGGACAGTGTTATGCAAGTTTCCAGTATGCACTTTCCCACAATACACTGATTATCAAAAATATGGAATGTAAGCCAGAAAAATAATCTCGACACATGAATTACACGGAAGCTGCGGGAAAAGCCTGGAGCAACACAGGGAATGGAAAAATTTGTGGCTACACTAACTACACTAACAATGGTAGCAAGAAAATGTTGTTTGGTTGGGAGCTCTTTCTGCTCTTGTAAGACTATGGAATCATGACTTTCAATAAAGAGAACTCACATGCAGTAACTGACAGGTTAATATTAAATCCACTCCATGACTATGGTGGAGTGCATTTAATTGGTTTTCCCTGGTTACCTGTTTAATAAAGCAGTGTGCAAATTTTGTAGTGTTTCTTCCCTTGCATTAAACTCACCTCCCAAAAGACTTAGAGAGCAATTGAAAAAATAGACACTTAAAGAGAGAGAAGAAAAAAGTTAAGCATACAAATTATATTTACTACACAGGCTCCTTCAAAGCATTATCAAGAGAAATAAGGCAGAGCCAGGCAAGGGAGGGCTCATGCTTTCAAGGACAAACACTGCTTTAGCATAACAAACATCATCAGATTTTTCTGGCTACAGAATACAGTTGAAGCTGGCTGGAATTCTATCAACACTGTTTCGAGGACAAGTGTACCCAAACCACTTTATAAAATGGCATTTGAGAGATCAGAGGGATTGCTGGGGTCCAGGCTACTGTGTGGAATGACATACAAGTCACTCCTTCATGATAAAGCTGCTGTGAAACAAACGTTTAGGATTTGGGGGACAGAAAGAGAAGCCACTTGGAACTTTCAACCCTGAAAACAAATGGCAGTTCACGTGCTATTATTCCACACTGCCAGCAGCTGTTGTCATACCTAAAGTTTTCACCAGCCTGGAAAAATGCACTTACTGCCAGACTCAAACACCCTGCTGTATATACTGCTGAGCTACCTGCAGCAGAGCAGAATCTCAGATTGCCTCACTCAAAAGGCATAAACAGAAGAGATAAAGAAGATACAGCACTATACAGTGCTCATGTAGAAAACTGAAAAATACACCTACTCTTTCAGATCACCCAGATACTCACCAAAAAAAAAAAAACCATAATGAAAATCCAGACTTTCACTACACAGATTTACTAAGTGAAGACAGACGGCAGTGAAAAGCAAGGACCCCCAACATTCCTGTTGGGATAGCAGCAAGAATATTCTGACGATGGACTTCAGCTTCTCTAACCCCCCCATCAAGCAACTATTGGATTCCAGTCTGAGCTCAATTTATTTTGTTTTACAAATGAATGGAGGCAAATACCTTCAATAAGCAATTCATACCACCTGTCTTTGGCTGAGATAACCGCAAGCAGACAATACCAGCCATGTTAGGTGGAAGGAACGTGAAACTGTCCTAGATGAAGGCAATAAGCCTGGCTCACCCATTTCTCAGCAGCCAGAGAAACCAAACCAAGTATTCCTTCTACTATTTACAAAGAAAAAAGGAAGAAAAAAAAAAAAAAAGGCTGCTGACCAGTTACTTCATGTCAAAGCCGATGCAGCAAGTATTGCCTGACTTCTGGCTAGGCTTGGGGCTTTCTGGGCTGCAGTGCAGTCTCCACAGGCCTGAAGGAATATACAACTGCCTACTTGAGAAAACACCTACCCCAGAGCTGTAACAAGATTTACTTCTTGTTTTGACTTTACCAGGAGAGAGTAGGTGCACATGGGCAGTTAATTGTTTTCATCTGGTGGCATGTTAGGCAAGGCCCACATCCAGGCTTTACATATTCATTTCATCGTGCTGCTGGAGCTCTCCCATTTATATCTGCAGCAGATGCTAAAAACAAAACAAACCACAGCCTCCAAATAAAAACCTGGCATCACAGAGCACAGAGTCTTGCTGCCTTTGGCTTTGGTCTGTCTTTTTTAGGAACTCATTTTCATCTCAAATGGGTTTGCCAATGTTTACTTGGACTCTGGGTACAGAGTTTCCTACATTTTTAAACTTTTGCTTTGTCAGTTCCAGTAAGTACTTTAAAAAGAAAATTCTACCCAAGGTTGGGGTCAGCTATACCAAAACCTCATTTTCTTTCTGTTTTTATTTTAACACTAGCTTACCAAGAACAACTGGGAGAACTCTGCCTTGGGAGGAATGAAACTCTACTACCTCTCAACTAACCTAACACCTATAAACCTGCAGCACCACCTGCAAAGGGACAATGCCTTGAATTTTTGGGATGGGAAGAACGATAAAAATAAAGGTATTTTGCCAGGTTAGATTTGAGTATTTACAGATGGCTTGCAGTACCTACTTGCTCGGTATCATAAAGCAAGCAGTGACTTTTGTAAAAGCTTCAAATCAAAATTTATAAAGTTAAATTACAAAAATTACCAAATATTTCAGTTATTATTTTAAACACAGAAGTTACTATGACTTCCCTGATCTCATTTCCTGTCATCTCCCAGTAACCCTCATATAACCAATCCTTACTGGAAGAAAAGTTCAGCAGA
Source organism: Nestor notabilis (assembly GCF_000696875.1). Taxonomy (NCBI): domain Eukaryota; kingdom Metazoa; phylum Chordata; class Aves; order Psittaciformes; family Psittacidae; genus Nestor; species Nestor notabilis. The sequence goes on along the minus strand of NW_009941157.1, from coordinate 30,658 downwards.
ACAAGGGACGTACTTCGCCATAGATGAAGTGTCAGGTTCAAATTTGGGTTCACTGCATTAGTTCACACCAAATATGTCAAATCTTTGCTCCTACCTCAGGCTGCTCAAGTCTGAACAAGTTAGTGGTCTTTGTTAGCTCATGGCACAAACAGAACCCAGAGACACCAAAATCAATCTTTATCAGCCCTTTGCAAATTGTTATTTACTGAATTCAACTCTTGAACTCAGTTAATACTTACCTTTATAAACAAACCGGAAACCACAGATTTAATAAGAACTTGAAATCAGCATTGGACCACTGGAAGTGCAATACAGTAACAATGACCGTAAATTCCAGTATTAATTCATACATTCTTTAATTGCTATTTTAGTGATACAATAAATCTACTGAAGCTTTCAAAGATTTTTTTTTTATTATGGTTTTATGTATTTATATAAAACCACAAAGCACTTTAAAGAATCATGCTTTCCTGTGTAATACATAAAACTAGTTTCATACTGTGCTTCTGAAAGTCTATTGTGCTGTTTTTCAAGTTATTTTACAGATGGCACATTTAAAAAAAACAATGGAAGCATGAATTTCTAGTGACTGCAATGCAACACGGCATCCAAACCAAGATGTTTTATTACAACTAAGTTAAAGTGTGAGTGCATTATGTAATAAACAATAGCAGTTTGGTCATTTTAATCTCAATCCTGTTTACAACAAAGATAACAACTGTGCTTCACAACCTAAAATCCCATGATATAAACATAAATTCTCTGCTGTAAAAATCCCAACAAATTATGGTCTGAAAAACGTATCTAAAACAGGAGACCAATTTTATATCTACTCACTTTCCTCAAGAATTGGTATATTTGAGACTAATATGACATACAAGACACAATAAGGCACAATGGGTGGTCCACATGAATGAATACAGTTGTCCATGAAACTTGTTCTCTTCCACAAATACTAAAATATGTACCGCTCAAGATAAATTTTCTCTTAAAAATGAAATACATCATCTTGTTATGAAAGTCCTATACAAAAATTTAAAATTTACACCATCTGAGCTGCCAAAAAAATAAAAAAGTGTATCAATTTTCCACAAAACTATATTTCTCACCAGCACATCCAGCCACTGGAAAAAAAAAGATATCCCAGCACTCTGGAAAAGAAAAGCATTATTTCCCCTGTGTTTAAGACAAAAATATTGTATTCTGCATACAGTAGTGTATTATACTTTAAAAAGCCTAGCACTATTAAAATTACAATATTGATTTGGAAATTATTGGTTCACTGCCTGGATGAAATAAGGCACTTTCTTCCAGTGGGCAGCACTTTTCACATGTATGGAGACGATGAATCAGGTTCTGGTTAAAAACAAAAAGGGGCTCAGTGAAGTCCCAGAAGACGACAGGAACATTTCAACAGCAGGGGAAGACACAGGAGGTAAAACCTGGAGATGAAACGCTACACAGAAGTGGTCACTCTGTCAATGGCATTATTGACCTCGTTTTTGTTTGAATCCAGTCCTTTAGCAGCATTCATATCATTCCGTAAATTCTCCACTGTCTTTTTCATGTTCTTTAATTCTCCAGGGTGTGGAGTGGCTCGCCTTAGAAGTGTTCTCTAAAAATAAACAGCGCAATAAGTGGTTTTGCCTTTGTCTCTTTGAAAAACAACATACACTTTCAAGGCTTTAGCATTCACATACCAAATACTAGGTATTGATTTTTTAATTTTTTTACCCCTTTTTCTTTTTTGAACTACCACGCTCTCTGCTGAACATTATTTTTATAGCTGCTTGTTTATGAAGACAGCAAAAGAGGGTTTAAGAACTATCTATCTAGAGCAATTTTTTTCCTCTCTTGACCTACTAATCTGAAAGCTACTCAAGTGAACTACAATTACAAGTTATGAAGTGAAGATTCTTTCATAAATATAGTTGGGATTTCTATTTTTTTTTCCACCAAAACCCATCCAAGTGATTTAAGATCACATTTCAATCAAAAACCATTCAGCTGGTTTTGAAAGAATCCCACAAGATCCCTATAGTGTCAAATACATGTATGCCTTCCAGCCCCACCACATAGTTTGGTTCTCTTGTCAACTGAGAACAAATATCTTGAAAGGAAGAAGAGGGGGCATTTCCCTGCCATCCTAGACACAAGAACATCTAACATCACTGTGCTGAAGCCTTTACAAGGGAAATAAAATTTAGGAAAACCCCAGTTAGCATCCAGATTAGAGACCAATAGAATACCAAGAATAATTGCACAAGTATGCATTAGCATAATACATATATACATGCAATTAACTTTGCAGTGGTATACACCTGAACTGTGCATATTACAGCAGAACTGATGACCCATGAGTGTATTGGTCAAGAATACTTCAGAAATCTGCCCCTTCTCCTCCCCATTAGGATCATAGACTTATTTTTCTCCTAGAAAGGTTCTTGCCTCATGTCAGGTTATAATACCATGACTTAAAGCAGTTATCATTAACACCTGAGCCCTTGTTATTATATGGACATTCTAAGGTTGGCACAGTTGTTAAGAAGCATCATTCTGAACTCCCTTAACAGTCAGTCTATGAGCCATGCTTGTCACAGACATTTAGTTTCTGCAACCATCCTACTTGAAAACTTAATGTTCATTTCCCTGCTAAGAATTTTTATAGTCACTTTTTAATGTAAGACCATGTTTCTAGTGTGCTACAATCCAGACAGTGCCATGAAGTATCTCAAGCTGAGCTCTAGCGAGGACCACAAGCAAGTTTTTAGAGCATCAGAGAAGCTCACTGAAAATCTACCTGACTGAGGCAGTCTTAGTCTTTACAAAGAGTTTTAATTGTTAATGAAAGTTAGTAAAGCTAAAGATCATATTGCATTTTGATCTTCAGGACATGCAGAGCCCAATATAACAGAGAGGTCTTATAAGTACAGTGACAGATGTTCCCACATCCTTTAAGCAGGAAACTAATGAGCAGTGTTCTTGCCGTTCATGGATACTATGGTTGTTTCAATGCAAATGGAGGAGGGGAAAAAAAAAAAAAAAAAAAGAAAGAAGAAGAAATAAAGAGAAAGTATGAGATTGTAAATAGAAATTATAGAGACAAACAATGGAAAACTTAATGGAGACACATGCCAGAGAGCTGGAATCCTAAATTAAATCCTATATACTTTGAGGCAGTAAACTTTCACAGATGCAAAGAAAGATCCTATCTCGTTTCTGGAAAGAAAATATCCTGAGCAGACACAGGAAAACAAAGCAAAACAAAGACTGTCCTTCATCAGAACATAAAAGTTATATTCCAAGCAGAATGAGAAAAAAAAATAAAAAAAAAAAAAAGAAAAAAGAAAAAAAGCACTTTAAGTCAATATGAAAAGTTTTGGTAGTCAACATCTGCTACAAACATCCACAAAAGCATGCAGTCACATCTGAAATATTTACACAGCAAGAGAGCTCAGGTACTTTTTACAACATTGCATTAAAGTCACAGTGTCTGCAGGTATCCAAAGATTTGAAAAACATACCATCTCATTATCATCTTCATCTTTTTCATCTTCTAAAAAGCGAATTGCACTGACTCTATTCACTGCCCGCTCATTCCATGTTTCATCTGACATTTCATTTACCAAACTCTCCAGTGCCCCACATCGTGGTAGGTTATCTGTCAGAACAGCAAAACATAACTAAAGATTCACAGCAAGTCTAAAACATCTACATGCTATACTGTTAATAACTGCAATATCCAACCAATCATGTGAGATTTACAATTGTCTATTTCTACTTTTTGTTTTTCTTTCATAGAAAACAGAACTTGCATTGATTTTCTGTTGCCAAGCACACACAATAAATACTTTATGTATAAATGAGAAATTTCTGTGCTTGGACTGTTTCAGGTTTGTGGTAGCTTTAGAGTACTGATTATATAATTTCATATACTTGCCACTATACATGCTTTTTTTCTGCATCATGGCTGCCACATTACCAGCTCTTCAAGTGGTTCATTGCTTTTAGTGATCTCATCCTTTTAGAATTGCGAGGCATACACATTCTACAATCTTAATTCTGAGCCTTCTACCCTTGAAGCCATGAGATTCATCTGGAGAGCACAAAATCTAATTTCTAGTAGTGGGGCTTTTAGAGAAAGTTAGTCTACCTCAGTTACTCTTCTTGAACTAGTTTAATCTTCTCGAAATCTAAAGGAGTTAATTTGGTTTTGAACGTAATTTGTATTCTTAAAATTCAGAAGCAGGCACGAACCAGCCACTTCTACAATTCTACTGCTTTAATGGTTTCTATTTGCTCCAGCTGCATAGTACTGAAAGAGTAGAACTAATCTAGGTACGTTTGGGTACCTATAATACAGATACCTACAGCTGAGGTTTTCTCCTCAGGCCCCCTTGTACTCAGCGCAGAAGAATCCACATGATTTCTTTTAAGTCTATTCTTGGATGGGACAAATTACTCTCCAGTGGTTACAGTCAAAGTTTAAATATTAGCTCAGATGAATCCCCCTGAATGTTCACACATAGCTATAAAACCTTGAGGACAAAAAACATCCAGAAGTTATTGAAGCAGCAACCCAGCCAACAGTGAAAAAGAGTTTATGGTTCCATCTGGCAGAGATGCAGGTTTCGGCACAAAAGGTAAAAGCAACTTACACTGCAATTCTACACTTGTTGAAGACTATAACAAAGTTACTGTAAAGAATCTTTGCTTGAAAGAAAATTAGCTTTGTAAAAAGTAAAATGTCTACTACTTATTGTGTTCAAGTGTTCAAGTCCAGGTTGGACAGGGCTTTCAGCAACCTGGTCTAATGGAAGGTGTCCCTGCCTATGGCAGGGGGTTTCGAACTAGATAATCTTTAAAGTCCCTTTCAACCCAAATCATCCTATGACACTATGATTATTACTAGCTATGCAATTATTTTTGTACTAAAGGGATTGTAGATGGAAAGCCACCAATTTCACTACATAACTATGCATTTAAGAGGTATAATCAATGTACATAAACATGGACACCACTACCTGGCCCACTGGCAAGCCTCAGAATAATATGATTAAGTGTTCTTCCAGGCCTGTATTTTATTTATGGTAGCTGGTGTTACTGTATTTTCAGTAACATTCACAGCCTTCTGAAAACTACTAATAATTAAAAAAAAAGTTTGAAAGTGAAAATTCAACCAGAGCTTTGTTACTTTGCTCATCTGAGCTTATGCATATTTTACAAACCTTTTTGGAACAGACAACTCAGTAAACAAAGAAGTAGTACTTCTATATGTAATGAAAAACTGACTCTAGGCACTCACCTTGGCAACCAGGCTCAGAAGGCATTTGAGGAAGTAATACACATGTTAAAATCTTTTCTCCTGTTTCAGGGTCTGTGTCAGTCTGAAACGTCAGCAAAGGTTGGGACTGGTTATCAGACAACCACAAAGCCTTCAGCTTTAAGGTAGTCAGAGAGATGGGAAGATACGTCAGCCTAGTTCAAAAAAAGAGAAGGAAAAGAGTCAGAGAAATCTCTAGGAGGTTTAATGGATGGTCGCAAAATTGACATTTAAGTGTGTATATATATATCCCTGGAGTTGGAATAAAGAGGATTAAGATTAATGACTCTAACAGAAGACATCGCAGTAGTCATCAACTCCTACTACTCCATTCTTTCAAAAAGAATCTGCAACTTAACTTTATATCATAATTCTTTGTAGCTGTGAATAACAGATAAAACAATGCTGAGGTTTTACTACTGCAGTAAAATGCCCTGGAAGGCAGACAGCTGCTTATTCTGTAGAGCCTTGACTATAAACAATTGCCAGAACAGAAATATGTAAGTGCCTATGAGACAATTACATTGCATAGATGAGATACCATTCGCCTTTCCCCCCCGCCCCCAGTTAACTTCCTACTAAGCAATGAACTAATTTGCTGATTTATGCTTCAATCCACTACTTTTTTGCATTTTGATGTGTGAAGCATATCAACTAAGATTCATGAGAAGCCACAAGGTTAAAGTGGCATTATCTGTTACTTGCACTGTATCTCTAAGATAAGACACTTAATATTAGTGTTACTTAACATTAAGGCTGGTAGTTTCACCTGAAACTCTACCAGATCACCTACATTCTCAGTTTTAATTCAGAAATACACAAATCCAAAGCTGGTTTTTTTTTTTCATCCTATTTTTTCCTCAGGGCCAAAGCAATCCAGCAAATGTCCTCATGACTACACACTACGCTACTTTGGGCCAAGGGGGAAGACTACTTCAACAATATGATTGTTGAAGACAATTTCGACAGTAACACCAACACAAAAGTCATAACTGTTCTTTTATTGCATCATTCTTAGATGTAATCTATTTTGTGGCCAGAAAGAATTAAGTAAATCCAGCAAAGGAGCATGACAATACAAAAATCTCTTACCTATTTCCTGCAACATCCAGGACATGAAGTTCAGTGGCTTGTGAAATTTCAGAAGGAATTCGAGATAATCTGTTGTCACGTATAGAAAAGACATTAAGACTGCAGCACCCCCCAATCTATATTAGAGAAGAGAAGGGGGAAAAAAAGAAAGAAATGTCTGGTTTTGTGGCAGCACGACAGTATAAACAAAGGCATGCAGTACGGGTCACGTAATATGTCATAGCGCATTCAAGTGACAATGCCTGCCAGACACTTCACCCAGAGGTACAGACTGCAAACAAGTGTTAGCTTAAAATAAGTCTGACCTGAAGCAAGTCTACTGGTGCAGTTTCTTGAACATCTGCAACTAATGTATATCTTTACAAATAGGTCAGCTTCCTTTTAGAGCTTTCCACACAAGGAAGAGATCAGTAACCACACAGGTGCCACTTTGTAGTCAACCCTCACAAACAACACCAGCTTTAACTTTCAACTTTTTCTAGCTTTATGTTTTACATACTAATTCTCTTTCCTTGTCATAACTTCAGATACAAGCAAGTGCAGTGGGGTTTTAGGGCAAAATGCTAAATACACCAATCAACTCCCAACATTCATAAAGCCCATGAAGAGTAATGAAGAGTTCACAAAAAGTAGATGACTTTATGAGTAATATCTTTGATGCCCTGTTTTATTAGAAGCATCTAATTTCAAGATGATTCCCATATGAACTGGCAAATTTAATCTAATATCCTCTGTCTCTACCAATTAATACAAATATAAGTATCTGCTTCCCAAGAGGTTTTGGTGTAATAGATGGGAGTTTTCAGTTTTACCCTCAAAATATCTATGTTTTGCATCAGAAGTACATGTTTTGAGAAAAATAAACCATCTACATTTGATTAAAACCAACCAGCATTCCACTTTTTGTTCCATATAGCAATACTACTCCTATAAACACCAAGATTATTAGTTTTAGCAACTTGAAAGCTGCTTCAAGTAACTCTTTGTTCCTATTCGCAAAGGAAACTTACCTTTGTTTGCTTATCATACGCAGCTTCAAAAAGCACTGCTGTTTGTTTGTCAGTTCCAAAACTCACCGTGAGAACGAAAAAGAAAATATGTTTCTTCTGTTACTCCAAGCATTAGAGGCAAAACATCCCAATGCCTTTTGAAGCTTGCAAGTTAAGCAGACTCAAAACCTAACTATAGACAGCAAACCTACAGAATGATCTTAGTTCAAACATTAGAGGACTTCTATAGTCAAACACATATAAGAAGGTTCTGTCACAATATAGCCAACATGTCACTACACCTTGGTCAGGAGTCCTCAAATCTGAGCTGAAATTATTTATGTGTTCTAGTTGACTGTCACTTCTGTCTTTGCAAAATCCACAGTTCAGTCCAAATCCAAGTTTGAGATTACAGACAAATAACACAAAAGCTTTCTACTAGTCGAAGTAAAAATCTTTTTGATTTAACCTGCACTATTTACCTAGGAAGAAGCCAATTTTTAAAGGCTGCAACTATGACTTAGAAAACAAAACAAATACTAATGGAGCATTTATACCCAACTCACCTTCCCTTGTATCATAAATACATTTTAATGGCAGAAAGCAGCAATCAGCCCCCAATCAAGGCTTCTGATTCACAAGCTATTTACAGCACAAAGCTACAGCACAACATTCTCTCGACAAAACAAAATCTGGGATGGTTTCCCTTAAATCACTGTTCTCTTAAGATGCAGCTATTTCACGAGAGTGTCAGCTTTCCCAGGCCTGTGGGTATGACAGGAGCAGCAACCTTGTTAGCCATTTTAGCTCATGAATCAAAGTCCCTGAAAAACAGCACTCAAACTGCGAGCAAACAATTCTGCTCTTCACTTGTATTGAGCATGTATTGATTCTTAGATTATGTGCTTTGACACATTCACAGAACATAGTGCCATATAGAAAATAGTAACATATACACATACACTAAGTGTCTAATCGGTGTATCTAACATGAGGAGCTGTGAAAAGCAAGAGGTAAATTAGTGAATGTTGATGAGCTGGCAAGTGACGCCCTAACTGCACACAAAGTGTTTGATTTTCCATGAATGAAGTTTGCGTTATTCAGTCTTGGAGCATGGAGATCCAAACAGTTTAGCAGAACAAAGTAAAGCCATGCAGCCCTGATGAGACCAAAACCTCTGTACTTTTGACAATGGAAAAATGCAGCAGTGGAACCAGCCAGCCTGAGTCACCATGCATGTGAAGCAGTTTAATGAAAGGTAACAGAAGAACCATGGACTGTATAATACTTACAGGGTTATCAATTTACCTGACCCATAATTTTCCAAGCGGCTAACAATTAAGAAAATATAAGAGATGTTCAATTTATTTTTTTTATCCATACTGGACAAGAGCATGCCAACAAATGGAGACAGAACATACATTCTTCTACTGCCAAAGAGGGTTAGAACTCCAAAGTTATTTTAACTTCAGTTATTTTAACTTTGCTTTGTCAGTCAACAGGCAATTGTTCAAAGGTTTTGTATCATTCAGAGGTTGTGAAGACCTTTTTTTTTTTTTTTTTTTTTAAGAACAGCATAGCAGGGGGAGATAACAGACAGATACTGAATTTTTTTTATTAAACTGTTTTTAGAAAAGGCAGGCAGCATCTAAAAAGCAGCTGTGAGATATCACAGAGAAAAAAGACAAGCTGATAGTTAAAATAAAAAATACAATCTTTGTCGCTTTGAAAAAAGATGGCACCCATTCAGCAGTACAGAAAGACATCAGGCCCAACGTCTGAAAACCTAAACATGAAGCAGTATCACTGAGGCAAAGTGCACACATTGAATGGCATGCCAAAAGGAAAACATCATTGTGACCACCATGAATTAATACAGTATCAGAACGCCACTGGTCTGGCTGAGGGTCATTAACTGACACAAAGCCATGCTTTCCAAGGGTGTGATCACATGCTTACAACAGACTTTGCCAAACCACTACAGAGGCACTACACAGCAAGACCACGGGCCCAGTCAACACTTAAGCACAGAGTTCATCTTGAGCGTGGACTTTAGTTAATGGGAACAAGCATGTGCTTAGTTCTAGGCACATGAGTAACCACTCCAAAGACTGGAGGCTTAAAGAAGTCCTAATGTTCTTCTGTAGTGAGCCAGACATCAGGAAAAGTTCTCGAATGAGTTGTGAATGTCTGAATCATACTCCTGAGATTTATTTCATTCTAGTAACTTTAATTTAAGTGTTATTCACTTGCCTCATCACATCACTTCCAAAGAACAGTCAGCCTAGATAAACCACAAAAACAAAACCTACTCATCAGTCAGGCAGAAAACGATCATTACTATGAAGCGCTGATGTTGAAATCACTGATTTTATAGCACCGTTAAGTCTGAACAAAACTGTTTATTTGGATTCAGGTGGACTTGTTTCAGAGGATGAGTGTCACTAGGGCCCCTCTCAGTTCCACACAAAACTTTAACCCTGTAGAGGACTTTTTGACTCTCTTCTTCTATCTCAGCCTAAGGCTCATCTTTCTAAACAGTTTCCTGTTCTGGAGAAGCAGTAAGACCTGGGAATAGATAGTGAGGATGTCAGACTGGCTGATAAAACTCCCCTCTGTGTTCTGATCATGACCAGCATTCATCACTTCAGCCTCATGCTTTTTTGACATCCATATACCCACTGTCAGTCCATAGAATCATAGAATCATAGAATCATAGAACAGTTAGGGTTGGAAAGGACCTTAAGATCACC
>NW_009941157.1:0-20303 GCF_000696875.1 Nestor notabilis | reverse complement strand
AAGAGTCCCTCCCCAGCATCCTTATAGGCCCCCTTCAGATACTGGAAGGCTGCTATGAGGTCTCCACGCAGCCTTCTCTTCTCCAGGCTGAACAGCCCCTACTTTCTCAGCCTGTCTTCATACGGGAGGTGCTCCAGTCCCCTTATCATCTTCGTGGCCCTCCTCTGGACTTGCTCCAACAGCTCCATGTCCTTTTTATGTTGAGGACACCAGAACTGGACACAATACTCCAAGTGAGGTCTCACAAGAGCAGAGTAGAGGGGCAGGATCACCTCCTTTGACCTGCTGGTCATGCTTCTTTTGATACAGCCCAGGATACAGTTGGGTTTCTGGGCTGCAAGCGCACACTGCCTGCTCATGTTGAGTTTCTCGCCAATCACCATCCCCAAGTCCTTCTCTGCAGGGCTGCTCTGAATCTGTTCTCCGCCCAGCCTGTAGCTGTGCCTGGGATTGTGCCGACCCAGGTGTAGGACCTTGCACTTGTTAGATATCTTTAAGAGTCATCCAGAACTGCAATTTTTATCACATCACTCCTCTGCTGATGTGCCTGATGACTCCTCTACTGCAGACAGACTGTTGTTTTGACACCTGCATCAATTGTCTATTTTTGATCTCCCAACTTTTACTCCTCTTCTCTGTTACAATAACCTCTTGGTTGCTGTTTGATTTTTCCTGCTAATGACACCTTTACAGCTTTCTGGAGGAAAACCCAAAAAAAGTGTGAAGATTCATCCCTCTCTTCCTGTTTAGATCCTTCCCAAACCCTCCCATTTGCTCTCTATCAAGCCCAGCTGTCAGCTACAGTCATTTGTCACCACAGACGAAATTTTACTGATTACGCATCCTCACACTGTTATTGCTCTAAAGCCGATGTTAGTTGAATAACATCTTTTGATTTCAGCATCCGTTAACTGCTTGAGAGCTATGAATCAATTCTACTGCCCTTTACCAGTTGGCATCTTTCAGAATGCAAAAAAATAATAACAGAAAAGACATTATGACAACTACTGTAATGATTATTCTTTAGCATGTGACTAGTTGAAGTCCAGTGATAGCTCTTTTATTCAGCTCTCAATATGGCTGCCAGCATCACAAACTCTCACTAGGCTTATTCAACTCTGACAAATATACTGGGAATTTAAACACAGTTCCTATTGTGTTGTAAAACCTTTTCCAGGGTGTCAGAACCAAAATTTTGTTTGGATTCAAAGTAAGTAAAGTCAGAATTTTCCTTGGTCCCACTAATAATTTAATTACAAGAACAGAATACATTTAGAGGTGGAAGAAAATGCCCAGTTCGCTATTAGTAACTATTATTCATTTATTATTAACTTTAAATTGGCTAGGAAAATCATTGGCAAACTGACTTCAACTCCCCCTGTGACACTAGTGAACAGCACAGGAGGAGCAGAGCAAGAAAGTTTCTCTGCCCTCTGGCTCAAGACAAGTTTTCCTGCATTCTTCCTTAGTGCCTTTTTTCCCTTTAAGACACACAAACACGTACTTTTACACAAATGAGGGAAGGAACAAGACATTGGAAGTTAAAACCAGAAACAACAAAGTAGCCCAAACTTGTTAAAAAAAAAAAAAAAAAAAAATAGATTGTAAAAAGCAACAGTTATTGCCAAAAAAAATCCCTGCTGTTTTACCTACTGTAGCATAATTCTCACAATATACCTCAGAGCCAGGAAGGACTCATTACCAGACCTCTGCAGGTTGTAGAGACTCATTAACAAAAGCACATGAACTGGAAAACATTCCAAGGAGGTTATTTATGCAAGAGCCAAAATCAACACACCAGTTTCACCAGCGTCCCAGTGCCAGGGTGGGATTTCAATACCAAAGAGTCACCAGGCAGGTCTTTCAAGTTTAAAGGGAAAAACATTTGTAACTATGAACAGGTTTAGACATTCTCCGTTCTTGCTCAAGTCTGTTTCACCACTCAGTTCAGCTAGAGAGGGATTGAGCTGTGAGATTCTGAAGATGAAATCTGTAAGTGACTCAGGTCTTGGTCATCCATTCTGCTGTTCCATGTTTTACCTTATATATCAACACCAGATGCAGAAGAACCTTTGAATCAAGAAATTTTGAAGGCGTATTTGCACACAAAAACTCCTCAATAATCCCAAATCAAGAAATTACAGACAAGAAGGTAGATACTGTTTTTTGCAAGTATGCACTGAAATGCCCCAGCAATGAAATGGTTTGACAAGTTGACCCAAAATCCAATCCTAGTAAACTGCTAACAAAAGAACAAAACAAAGAAAAAAACCCTAACCCACAACAACACAACAACAAAAATCCAACAAAAAGAAAAACCCAAGCCACCAAAAACACCCCACACCACCACAAAAAAGCTAGAACTCAAAGATTATCCATCAGGTTATATTAGAGCAGCCACATAATTTCTGTCATCCTAGGGTCTCTTCACTACAGGAATAATTCTGGAGGGAAGGAGAGACACCAGCTGGTAGATATGACCGGATACAGCTACTCTTCTCCCCAGTAAGAGTTCCATTATTTCTATACACATTACCAGATTTTGTATCTTTGTCCCTCTCTAACAGAAACCAGCAAAGGCCTGTCCCACATCCATCTCATGTAAGGATGAAGACCACAAATGCACAGCTACTCTAGCACTCTGTAAGGCAGAGAAAGAACGAGAGAAAGAAGGAAGAAAAAGAGGAAAAAGAGGAGAAGATACCAAGCAAGAATATCTGCAGTGTACACTCCTGCACTTGCCTCTGCTTCTGTGAAGGGGGAACTAGTATACAACTACTAATTGATGTGTGAAGGTTTGAGACCCCAATCTTTGCCATACTATCTCAGGAGACATCTTAAGCAACACGCAGCTGGCAGGGGTGTTGAAAATTACTGCTGTCAGAAGTGTGTGTCTGGCTTTAAATACTAATTAGTCAGTTTGAGATGAAAATAAATGGAAAAGATGGTATGCTTTCTCATTGTCAAGCAGAACCCTCCAGATAGAAAAAGGGTGACACATTTTTCAGTTTTCTTTCAGTGCTCTACCAATGAATTTTGTAGTATTTTTTTCTCTAAGTCAGTCATGATGAGAAGGAAAACGACATTTGGCCTAGACATGAAATTGTTCCTCCCAGCCATCCGATAAAGGGAAACTCGTAATTGGGATCTTTGCCATTATCAGCACCCCCGAAGCTGCTCCTGTGGATGCTTTGCATAACAGCAAACAGTACTCGTTATACCTGTGCACTCTTTATGCAGAACATTTGTCTTTTAGAACTATGAAATGTGACTCTTCACTGAATTCCTCTGAATTTCAACCAGAAAACTTGTACTAGAGAAATGTTTACGTTCACTTTAAAGCAAAAAGCTAATGGTTAAGAAAAACACTACACAAAGAAAATGCAGCTCCAGGAACAGATGAAAGATGAGCAGAGAGCGATAGTTCTCTTTCTGTTTTTGAAACTAGCATTTCAGCATTGGTAGAAGGCAATCTAAAGACTTGGAGGGAAAAGTGATTTATTGCACAGCCTAAGCATAAGGAATTGAAACTGAAACTTGAAAAATTGAAACTGAAAAGTCTTGTTAGCTAGATGGTAGCTTCTGCAATATGTGCATGTTAACAGTATTTTTGAGACAAACCATGCACCAGTTGTTTATGTTTTCTATTTGTTACCATTACCATCTTGGAATTCAAATCCACCATTCTGCAGGGTGGATATGACCCTCCAGTTAGAGGGGAACTGACTTACTTTAAAAATAAAACCCAAAATAATTTAAAAAATCCACAAAGCAAAACATAATTTAATGAATCATTCTGGAAATCTTACATTAAACGTCATATCAAATGTTCGCTCTAATGAGGAAGATACACAGGTGAGAAGACCTTTACAGGAAAAAAAAAAAAAGTCTATTCCAAAGCAGTGGATGCCAAGGAGCTCTGCTTCCCTGTTTCTCTGCCAAACTCCCTGGGGCACTGCCCTCTCCCCACTTTATTTCCTGGACTTCCTACAACTCTCCAGCTCACCTCATTCCAGATCCCACCTTCCATTTCCTCAGCACCCTCCTTCTCCAAACACAGACTCATCCCTGACTTTAACCCACCCCTTGTGCAGGTGTTCCCTCCTTCCTCTCTCCCTCTCGCATGTGCGCTAGTGTTCTCCACACCCGTTCTTGTTCTTCACTTCCTCCCTGGATACCCCCAACACCTTTACTGACTGGGGAATGCTTTCCACCTCTGAAACCCATTTCCAGTTCCAAGTTTCCAGTTTCTTGTTAGCATGAATACCTTTATTGTTCTGCACCAAGCCCTTGGCTCTGTTATTCCCCCAAAACATACACACTCCATATTCACCCTGCTTTATCTGCTTTTGAAGCCAAGCCTCCTCTCACCTGCTCCTGACCCTACTCCTCCCAAGTCACACTGCTTGCCTTCATGCACTGCCTCCAATACCATAAACATCATTAACTAAGAAAAAGTGCTTATACACTACATAAGCTATTAATGGCAAATCTGGAAATAAAGTGTAACAGTAAAACCTTACACGCTATAACAAGCTCAGAGCGATTCTGCTTAAATGTGGACTAGACACAAAATTGTATGAGTCTCAAGTACAGATAGGACACCTATGTAATGTACTAAACTAAGCTCTTTGTAAAGACATGAAAAGTTTTCTGCTGAATGAGCACAAGATCAAAATTGTCATCACATCCCAACCCAGAAACACGGTTTCCCCAAGGTCCTGTCTCTTGCTAGCATTTATGCAACCCATCTGGGTACACGCTCTGCAATTTTCTGCTCAGAACCAACAACAACTCTGCAGAGGAGATACTGTCCTTTTAAAGGAGCTGCAGTACTTACATCTTCTCTTCACTCCTCCACCCTTGTCAAACGTGTATTTACAAGCTTATCTGTAAAGGAGCAATAAGGGGTATCATGGAGCTCTGATTAGGTGACAAACGTGATGCAGCTTGGAGCTGGGTCATTGGAATTGTTGCTGCCAGTGCCACAGCAGCATCTTCTGTCCCTGCTTGGTCTGCTCTCTTCAGACTAGCACCTCTCCCTCATCTCCCACTTTCCAGACACTTTGCTTCCCCCTCACACCTCCTTCTTGAGCGGTCCAAGCTCGGTAAGTAAGTGGGCCTGAGCAGAAGTGTGTAATCCCTAGTCAGAGCTGATACTCCTTTCAATTCCCATCCATCGGCTGCCATCTGAGTACACACCCTTACTGGTCCTGAAGTGACTGAAAGATGCGGACCTCAGATACACATGATAGAAACAGATAGGAAAATTAAAGGGCAGAACTACTTGGACAAAAATTACAGAGAAACGGTAATGCAAACAGAACCAACTTGCAGTCCCGTGCTCCAATCACAGGATGCTGTTTCTTTCCCCTATGATCTTTAAGGTCCCTTCCAACCCAAACCATTCTGTGATTTACTGCTGAAGTAAACTTGTAAGGCCTCCATTATATTTAGTTTCACAACAGAAATTATAGCTTTGTTTCATTCTATATACTGTTGTGACAGACAAGAAGTCCTAGTCATCACAGCTGTAAGATTTGAGGTATCAGTGGTCAGGTTAGGTCCTCATATTCAAACGCAAAAGTAGTCTCAACATCTCCAAAACCAAAGAGACTGTCAAAACAATCTCTGAATAATTTTTCAGAATATGGAATCTTCCCTTTGCTATTACTCACAAGAGTGAGGCAAGGAAGACTCCAGCAATATTTTCATACTACATGCAGAAGAGGCACATTGGTGTTTAAATGCATTCACCCTACCACAACTTCCAGAGTCTTCAAATAGTGCTGGACCTGACACCCACACTGGGAATTACTAGTTACAAACTAATTAGATCCAAGCCTTCTTGTTCAATTGCAAGGACGTTTTGCACCTCCAAGCAACCAAATCATCACAGCTGCTGTTGAGATTTATGCTGTTCAGATCTAATGGACAAGTTTCTGGTTATGATTGCTTTGGAAGGAATACCCAGTAGATAAAAGCTGCCTGCTACTTCTTATAGGAATATGAAATCAAGAGTTTTCTGTTAGTATAATCACATCTGTGAGTATTAACTGAACAAAAATCTTACCTCTTTGGGTAAAGATGTTAATTTGTTTCTATCGGCATTCAAATTGTTCAGCTTCTTTAGTTTTCCAATGCTCTTCGGTAATGACTGTGCAAACAAAACCAAAATAATACGCAAACAGAACTTATAAATTCAGAGTCAGAAGAAAACTTTTCTCATTTTAAAAATAAATTAATAGACCCATCCGTTTTGAAAACTGGAGTGTAGTTAATCTCTGTTACTACCAGGCCTTCCAAAGGATATCCAAGGCTTTATCTTGCAGAAGAAATGTCCAGAAAGGTCAGTTTCTAATACGAATTCACTGATGAGTTAGTTACCTCTGCACTAAGATAACTTAGGTGCTATGAACTGACTTCTGGAGAGGTATCTTTCCAACAGGCTTAAGCTGCTAACTCTCAACCAAGCACCAACCTAACCTAAGAAATGCTCAAACCTAGACTTTAAAACAACTCTACTCTCCAAGTGTCAATGCCATGGGAAAGCAGTTTCAACATAATGGAGAGAAACACCTAACAGAAGGAAATCTGAGATTTTTAGTTGACCACATATCGTATTTAATACCTGGTTGGAGATCAGCAGAGCAAGGAGCAGTACAGCAGCAGCTCTGCAGGGCCTGGGGCTTCTATTCAGTTTCAGCAAGTCTGATCCAGATAACGCACAGCAAAAATTGGTAGTAACACCACATAGCACAAACTCAGCATCAAAAACACAACAAAGTGATACCAGCATTCCACATGCTTCAATTCCCTTACTGGATATGAAAGATTCAAGAGTGAATATGTAATTGCTTAAGCCTTTGGAAGGACAGATTGTTACTACATACAATTTGATCTTCAGCATTCATTTAACAGGTAAGAAATAAGATGCATTTAAAGGAAACTCACTACATAGCAGTAGCAAGGGTAACTAATCTTACAAGCTAAGTGATTCAGCACTTAGCAGTAGGTCTTATTACTGTCAGCCATTTGAGCAGCCATGATCATGCTTACCTGCAGCTGGTTTTCTGTTAGAACCAGTTCAGTAAGGCTTTCGCAGTCTCCAATTGAGTCTGTTAGCTGAGTAAGTTTGTTCTGATCAACCTTCAGAATGGAGAGCCTCCTCAATTTTCCTGGAGAGAAAGCATACATTTTTTTAGTTTGGTATCCTCTGATGCCTGCTTTAATTACAGAGAATTTTACTGCTGCAAAGCTTTTAGAAATCATCTAACACAATGATTTATTTTTCTTTTCAGGTATAAAAAGAATTCAAGCACTGCTTCACTTGGTGCTCCAACTATTTCTGCAAGTTTATAACATCACTGAATCAATATATAACATCAATATTCATAGCTAATATTTAAGCATATTGAATTGTATTAAAGTTGCAATCTGAATGATAGCCCATGCAAATTTCAAGGAGGTGTCTACCCAAAGGCCTATAAAGAGAAAATTACAATTTTTTCCTCAATTATACAATGTTTATTAATAAAGAAGTGTTCAGAGACCACCTACATCTACTAATCCAAAGTAGCCAAGTGGAACCGAAGTGGCGGCCCACATCCAAAGAGGATCAAGATCTCCTTGTCCTAATATAGAATGCAGTTAGTCGGATATGAAACCCAAGTTTATTTGCTGGACTAGAAATCAAACTTCTTTGAAGGTCTTCTCCCCAGGAAGGACAAAATACTATTTCAGAGCAGAAAGTTCGCCTTGTTCTGCTCCTTTGTATCAGAATGGTCTCTGGTACAAAGCAGAGCTGCCCCAGGAAGAGCTCAAGACAGAGAATTCAAGGGACATCACCAGCTGCTGACACCTCCCTGTCCATCCCTACATGGTCCAAAATAGCCTAATAGGCTGGCACATCAAATTCACTGATGCTAAATCATGAAGAGACAGCTGATACTCAGAGAGACAGCAAAGTAAACAGAAACCTGAAGAAGCACATAGTTCTGCACCTGGGCAGAATAGATGTGCACTGGGTACAGGCTGGGAAGTGACAGGCAGCAGAAGAGCCCTGCTGGAAAGGGCCTGGGGACTATGGTGAGCACTAAGCTGAACATGAATTAGCAATGAGTTCCCACCAGAAATGAAGTAAACACTGGCTGGACCACATTAGGAGAATTATGGACAGCAGATCAATAGAAATTACTATATCCCATCTACCCAGCACCCATTAGGCCACACCTGTAAAATTATGCTCAGTTTTGTGTCCTGTCTCCCCTCCCCTGACTCCCCAGTTCAAGTAGGATGATGATAGGGGTTCAGTACAAAGCTATCAAGATGACCAGGGCACATGTGAGCTGAGGCTGAGAGCTGGCTTTGTTGACTCCAACAAAGAGGCAGTCAAGAAGATGTCTTGGAACAGCCCACAACTACTTGAAGGGCAGTTACAGAGATGACAGAAGCAAAATCCTCTCTGCAGTGGCAGGTGAGACAGCAGTGGCCACAAACCAAAGCCTGGTAGGTCCCAGCTGTACACGTGGAGAATCTTCCTCACAGGGAGGTGGTGCAGCACTGATGCAGGCTGCCCAAGGGTGCTGGAGCCACCTCTGTTAGGGGCTTCAGAGACTTGATGAGACACAACCAAGGCTGACCCAACCTGCTGATGTTGGTGACAGCCCTGCTCTGAGGGCTCCAAAGAGCCACCAGTCCAACCAGCGATTCGATGATCAGCTGAGCTCCTCCCAGTAGCTTCCAGATACCAGTGAGGTTCACTTCAACCACGCCACCAGGCTTTGTAAGAAAATTACATCCAGAGAATGTCACAGAATGCATGTGCAAACCAGGCTTGGCCTGAAATGACCTGTTCCCTTGCAATTGTCTTCCAGCTGGCGTTAGAGACAAGCTCCCCTCTAGCAGGCTGTATGGGCTGCAGCCTTTCAGAAGGTACATAGAACTCAATTTCTGATGTACAACTGTACCACCTCAAATCATCAGAGAGGGCTGCTACAACTCTCTACCAAACATACTAGCAAACTGTAGGACTCACAGTAGTCACCCCACTCCCCCAAGTTTAACTTCTAGAAAAACATTTCTCTTTTCTTAGGCTTATATAGTATATGGAGGGAAGGCGAATGTTTGCCCATTTTCCACATTCCCAGTTAAACCACATTCACAAGTCCTCCTTGAAGAACGCACACTCCTGCGGCATGAAACTCTCCAGAAAAACAGTTGATGAGTAGCAAAGAAACAATCCCTTGCTGACTACTTGTCACAACTACTGCAGGGTTAAAATATTTACCTTAAAAAAGGCTCTGGTAATGCTCCAGAAAACACTCTTCAGTTATTAAACCTATTTTAAGGGGTCAGATGGAGAAAGATTGTAGTTTGAATCCTCCCTCAAGGGTGAGGAGTAATGGGCTGAAGCTGAACAGGCTTCCACTGGGTTCAGTATAGGGGTAATCACGTTATGCAATTGAAGATAATTACACATCCCCATTAAAAAGGACGTATTTTTTACCAGTGATACTGTCAGTCTTATCAAGACCTACAGTATGTTACAAGCTAGAATTTTACAACGTTATGATGGTGACATGGGCACAGAAGGAACAGAGAGGACATAATAACTTTCATTTTGTTCATGTAGTAGGTATCAAGTAAAGACCAAAACAGGATTACAAGGTAGTCATTATGCAGACAATTAAGATGTGAAATTAATAGAGCTACACATTTCATACCAAGCAAAACAAAAAAAAGCTGAGGCAAGCTCATCTTTTGCACAAAATGACTTCAAAAGACTTGAAAACAAATTACTTGCAATTTACAGTGGATTAAATGGTTCTGTGTGATAGCATTCACCTTGTACTTACCAATGCCATCAGGTAAGACCTGAAGTAAATTTTGAGAAACAAGCAGGTCTGTTAAAGAAGTCAGACCACTAATTTCTTCAGGAAGGCATTCCAATTTATTTTCAGAAACATCCAGACAAAGCAGGTTTTTCAGGTTTCCTACTTCCTGCGATACAAGGCAAAAAATTTAAGTCATGCCCAAACATGTAACAAAGCAATTTGAAAAATGTGCCATCGCAATGAAATTCCGGAAAGAAAAACAATTCTCTGAATGACCTCTAAATTGGCCATTCTTTGTATGACCTAAAAATGCAGAATCAAGTAAATAACTACATTTTACATATGGTAAAACAAGTGATTCATTCAGTTTCTTATTCTAACTATTAAGACTGGCTTCAATAGCCAGACACGGTATGCTAAGCACACCCAGGCAAGCACCAGTCTAAACTGGAGTTTTCCTGAAATAAAGACTGCAAAATTGTTTTTTCAGAACTAGAGATTATCAACCTCCATGTAATTAAAAGTCTGCCCCTCCCAATTAACCCTAGGCAAATTAGGATTAGTCTCTCCTGGCTGATACAGCAACATGCCATGACATCTAGGGATTTCATATCTTCACATCTCCCATCTGCAGCAAGTGTAGAAATAGGAGCTGGGAGAGTTGCTCTAGCAAGCATATTGAACTGCCAAATTACACTGCCATCATCTACAATTATTAATGATTACTTAATTATTTTTATTTTACAATGGTATCCAACAATTAGCTTAAAATTCTGACAGAGAAATGCCTTTGTCCCTATTAGCCATCAGAGCACACTCCCATTCCCCATGTACACAGATACCCCTATACACACTCCAGAATAGTTCTCATTTTAGTCATACAAATCATCTTCCAGAGAACAGAATGTCTGGAGCAGAAGCATACTTCACTTTTACATATATAAAGTTTTCATACAGTGACAGCCTTGATCTTAACTGACAAATCAGTCCTTTTATTTTGGAAATGTTTGCTTCTCAGGAGAATCTTCCATTAAACACACAC
Organism: Nestor notabilis; assembly: GCF_000696875.1. Taxonomy (NCBI): domain Eukaryota; kingdom Metazoa; phylum Chordata; class Aves; order Psittaciformes; family Psittacidae; genus Nestor; species Nestor notabilis. The sequence continues at coordinate 9,425 of NW_009941157.1, read as the reverse complement.
ACACACACCCTCTTTATCCTACAAGTTCATCTTTTGGACATTAGACGAAATACACAATAATGACCACCTTCAAGAAAAACAGATGCTGATGTCACACTTGACGTTTTATGAGTGATTATCAGTGTTTAACTACATCTACTTAGAAAATTATTAGGCCAAACCAACAACAACAAAGCCAACAAAGCCCACTAAACTGTAACTCATTTTCAGGTACCACTGTTGACAATGAGATCAATACAGCAAATAACAGTAAACTGAGCAAGGAATGGAGAAAAACATTATCACAGTTCTTAAGAAAGGGAATTTAAAGCGCTGTAAGCTTTAAATGCTAAGGCCTCTCATCCCATGACTGATGTCAGATGGGGGATTTGTCTGCATAGATCAAAATTTCTATTTATGGCAACAGTTTTGTTATTGTACTTCTCCAAAACACTGTATTTGAATGGATGAAGATGACTGCAAAAAAAAGCCCAAACAAAAACAACTCCAATGATTCGTTCTCAAAACTGTCAAAACTACAACTCAGATAGATAAAAAAAGGTGAGGGTTAGCTCAGTCAGTGAGTGGCTCCCTGATCATTGGGAGTGTTAATGGAGGATGTGTCATCCTTTAAATTGAACAATTCCTCTGTCAAAATGTTTAAAAGGAAATGTCTGACAATATGCAATATCATGTGCAATCACTTGCAGAGGAACTTTTTAAAGAGAAAACTCTTACACATCCAAAACTAAACCCAGGTAAAATGAACTGAGAAAACTATTTGATTTTAAATCGCCTCCCTGTGGGACTTAAAGACAAGGTTTTGTTTTAAAAGCATTTTCAAAACAGCATCAGTACAGCTCATCTTTACCTGAGGTATTTCAGCTAATTGGTTTCCATCCAACCAGAGGTCTTTAAGATTGAAAAGTGCACCAATTGTTTCTGGCTATAACATAAAAAGTAATAACGTTAAGTAGCATAGGAGCTTCCAGGAAAAACTAAATGACCACCTTGCAATTACAGTCTGAGTAAACCAATCCTTACTCCATGCACTACTTAGAGGTTCCATGGTTAAATGCAGTAAGGGTGACTGTAAGCATTTGGGAACTCCATCATACAAACTAATTGTTATAGCTTAACAAGCTATCACACTTTTCCTGACAAGCACTAACAAATTACATGCAAACTCTTAATCTACTGCAAATCCAGCATTTAATTGAGTCATCTTAAAGGAGATGACGGGTATCTTTTGATAGATCTATCTGCCACAATGTGAAACACTGTGATTCTCAACAGTTTGCCTCAGCCTCTTCTCAGAGATTCCTACTCCCACCCTGAAAATAAGTGAGCTTTCATCTGTGCTCAGTCTGTCCAGCTCCCTGCAGAAGCCCATGAGTTTATTGTAACTGCAAGTGCAGACAAGACTCCTTTCTGTAGGAAAAGTCTATGCAGTGCTCTCATTTTCTAAAGATAAGCTGCAGCCGTGTTGGGTAAAGTAGTATTGTACTGAACAAGACTAAGCAGATATACGAAGCACCAACTCACTGCCCAAATTCATCTGTATATATAAAGCCTCTCCCTCCATACATTTTTTGTTCTTCAATTTTGAACATCTTTTGGCCTATTTAATCTAAATGATGCATAAAACAAGATCAACATGCGCTTTCAGTGGCATGTTCTCTTACCAAGTGATAAAGTTCATTGTTTCCTAAATCAAGTTCTTCTAGTCGCTGCAGCTGGGCAAGTGATCTGTACGAGGAGATAAGTCAAAACAAAACCACATCAGACTAAACCAACAGAAACCCCATATATTTGAATGAGCTCATTTTACTGAGACTCGTATTTCAAATGACAATGTATTATAGACAGACAGTTATTTTACTGCGCATAGACTATTTTCAGTGATATCTTACCGAAAAAATAATTTGGCTTGTCAGTGTAACTATACATCCTTTAAATGCAAAACTTCATGTAGGCAATCAAATCATCATTCTTTATTTTAACCACAAGCCCCTCAGGGTGGACAAAGCTACAAAGTTTAGTGTAATTGGTTAGATTTATTTTTAAGGAAAATTTACAGTTGTGCAACTGGATAAAAATTCCCTATAGCGATCATATGTAACAGTGTGATTCAAGAATCAATAAATCCATCATTTATTTCTTCAACGTGATCTATCCATTTCTGAAGTATTTCATCTTGGATTTGAGGATGCAAACAGAGGAAAGTCCATAAGGATGTAAAACAAGTTCTTTGAACATGAGCATACACAAGGGGCCATCCTTCTACTTTAAAAGCAGTCTGCTGTAGAGCTCTTGCTTACCTTCCCCAAAGCCACAGTAGCATGAAAGCCAGCAAGACTAGTCAGCTACATTACTGACAGCCAGAATTTTCCAGGAGCAATAAAATTGTCAAGATTTATGATAGCTTCATTCTAGTGCATCGCAAAACCTAGCTAGCAATTCATATCTTCTGACCACTGACATTTAAAGTGCAGTGTTAAAAAAAATAACAGCTGCAACCGAGGTAGTGGGTAGACTGACAGGAAAAAAGGACCCCAAAGAAACAGGGGAAGAGATTCTGATTAAAATAGGTTAAATCTATTACAGTATTTACTAGATTAAGTAAACAAGCACAACAGGAGTCATCAAATCTATTGCAAGAAGCAGTCAGGTCATGAAGGAAGGGAAATACTTCAACAGGTAAAAGAGTCTTCTTCCAGGCAGCCAAAAAGGATCCCCAAAACTTCAGATACCTGATTAACCTTACAGAAGGCCACCCATTCCTCTGCCGTAGTACAGACTTCACAGAAATATCTAGGTATCTTTTTTCCCCAAAAAATTACGGTGGGAGGAGTCAGGCTTCAGACATCAGTAGGCCTAGTTTGTCACCAAGGCTTTGATCTCTTAGTTTTAGAAGCTTTCAGTTACTTAGCCCTGAACACAAATGCTTATTTAAATGCTGTGAGGGTCTAGAGTGCAAATCTTTCAGATCCTATTACCCTACTTTCACAGTTACAAAATTTCAGCATGAAAACAACCCAAACCACCATTCCCACTGCTGATGTGCTCGTTCAAGGTGTGCAGGAAGAAACGTTTGGTGCTGCTGTGTTATACAGAGTATTTTTATAGAGCAAAACCAACTGACACAGACTGCAGGCTCCTGCTACTAAGCAAGTACAACTCAGTGTAATGGATGTAACTAGTGCCGCTAAAACAAAGCTGTATTTCATACATGTTGTTAATTTGCAATGATTTTTTTTTTCTAGCTGCCATTCACTTTCGTATGTTACCAGATTTTAGGACTAAGAACATCTTATGTTACTACAATTAAACACATGAAATGTCACTTACTCAGGTAAGTATGTCAGCAAATTTTCTCTAAGTTCCAGTGAGGCCAGGTTATAAAGACTAAAAAAGAAAAAAAGAACAAACCACATTTTAATGCAATCTTACTTTTTATATTCCACACTTTGAGAAGAAAAATGTGTGTTTACACAGTTTAAAACAAAATTGCTGTGAACTGGTTTTCTTGGTTTAATTCAAGATCATCACGTGAAAGGCGGCATACAAAGACTGGAAGATTTTGTCTGTTTCTTTGTGATACTTCAACACACACTAAAGCTAGAAAGTAAACAGTAAAAACACGAGTTTCTATTTGTTAAAATGTCCACAGCTGCAAGTTACTGAACAAAGCATATTCAATATGAATTGCATTTCCTTACACACTTTCAGAATCTGGCATGGGCTACCAAAGTTACAGAGCCCCAGGTAAACCCATCACTGTCCTAATGACAGTGTGCTCATTACTGTAAGTGACATTATGCTTCTAAGCGGCTCACTTACTCCATATCCCAGGCTTTTACTCACATCACCATAGCAACATTCAGATTTTTCAGGGGCTTATTTATGGCTAAATGGAACACAAGGAGTCAGACATTATCCCAACACCATAATCTGCTCTAATCCTCCAGCGACCCAGGGAAAAATAAAAATCTGATATGGTGACTGCAAATACATAGTTTCCTACAACAGAACATTGCAGGGAAGGAGGAACAGTGTGCTAGGCCTTAAATAAAACCTAGATTAAAAAAGAAATTCCACTAAATTTGAAACACATGTTAAGGCTAAACCCAAAATGTTTTTGCTTGTACACCCTAGGAAAACAAAACAAAACAAAAAACCACCACATACTCTGACCACATAAAATTGAACTATTTGTTTTCACTTCAGTCAATACAAACATACTGAATTACAGGATCATTAGTTAGCCCCAGCAAAAAAGCAGCTCATAACCTGAATAAAACTGAAGAATTAGTTTTTAAAGGGGGAAGATGATTTTTCACAGATTGACTTTGGATAGTGCCTGAAAAATACATCCTTATTTCAAGCACTTATTTCATACTGCATTCAGAAAACAGTGAACAAAATCTCACAGAAGCTTTGATTACAGCCTCAGCAGTTCTCTCCTGCTTTTAAAATAAGCACATTTTACCCAGTGGGTTCTGTATTCCTTCAGAAGAAATACAGTTAAACTGTATATTGTATAAGTGAAGATATTTTACTAGAAGCCTATTACAAATTCAATTAAAAGATAAGTGAGAATAATTCTGCTTCTGCTGCTCAAAATCATATGACATAAGGAAGCCAACAACACAAGGGAAAACTCTCACATAAAAATTTTAACACTATAAAACACAAGCCAAGGTGAGACATGCTATCTAGCATCCTCACAGAAACCAAACCAGGGGAGCAGGAAAGGGTGATGGAAAACAATTTCTCTCCAAAAGGAACATGGGTCTGCTCTTACATTGCCACTCACAGTCACACAGACTGCCATTACATTTTTGTTTACAGGTATTCTAGAAACCTATTCCAATCTTCCTTTGAATTTTGCACTCTCTTCAAGCTTTTATTTGGTGAGCCCTATGATTCACTTTTATCAAGAGAATACAAAAGGATGCACACACCACCAAGCTGGCTTGTAATCTTGTGTTTATAGATCACCCCGCATCTACTTATCTCCCTCCCAATCATGTTGAAGTGCCGATGAGTAAAATGGTGCAATCTCCTAATTTCTCTTCTTACATCAGACACCACTTTGGCTGTGGTTAAACAGAAATCTTTGTCAGCAAAACCACACTCAACAGCAAGAACTTGGGAACCACCATCTTAACCAGCTTCATCATATCATTGAACTGGGGCAAGCCAGTGAATCAGCTTCATGAAACTGATCCTACTTAAAAATAACCCAGCAAGAAGAGTCACACAGATCCCTAATCCAACATAGAATAAATCCTCTTAAACACCTGGGCCAGTACAACAGAAGGTGCAAGGCAGGCATCCATACTGCCCAAGCCAGCAGTGTGATGAGGACTCACTGGTAGCTGTGTCCTCATGGATACCCACCAACAGCTCTCCTTGCATCCAACCGTGTACCATTTTGGTGGCCAATCACAGTGCCAGGCTAGGTTCTCTTCTTATAGCAGTCAGCTGCCTACAGGATTATGTTTTCATGTCTAATGACACAGCTTGCTGGAAGAAAAACGTTTAGTCTACGCTATTCTCACCCACAGCATGCTCACAACTATAACCCTGCCCTGAACAAGACAAAGACACTGCCCTCCAGCCCTTTAATCTATCCTTTCTACTTTTTCCAAGGTCGTGAGTCCAAACCCAGTGTATGTGGACCCCAACAGGCAAAATGAAGCTTCCCACCAAGTAATGTAAAATAGAGACTAAGTCTACGAAGCTTATAGCAGCAAAGTTGCCCCATTAGACTGAAGGATTATGTTTAAGGGTGAATCCACCTGAAACAGTCCAGAAAACGAGAAGTTTTTGACTCATTATTACTCTTAAATTTCAACTAGTTACAGAAGCAGCTCCCAGCAAACCAATGTGCTGTATTGAAACACCAATCTTCTATGCATTACCAACCAGAGCTATAGGTCTTCCAACAGGTTCTTAACACATTGTATGTTCACTAACATTTTTCTGGTTTCAAGGTATTTCAAGAAACAGGATTTCTACCCATTTGCAGGAAAAATCCAACATTACTTGCTATTTTTCAGATACGTTTTCTGATTTAATAACACTTTTTCCACAGAAAGTGGAAAAAGTTCTTCTTCTCAACTACAAATAGAGATTTTTCACAATACACCAAATGAAATAACTTATTCTTTTCCCTCTGCCCTTAATTTCACAGGTGCAACATTTGTCAAGAGTCCTTCTGAAGTCTCTGGAAGGGACTAAAGGAACCCATATGATTTCAGTTTTTCTTTCCCTAATCACGATCTTCATCTAGGACAGAAAAATAGCCTTGGGGGGTTACTTGCTTCGATCCATAAACACCAAGGTAACAGCAATCTAGTCTACTCAGGCAGGAGACATACTTCCATCAGTGGCTGTTCACTTTGTGCATTTAGAAACACAAATGCACCATAGAACATTGCAGGCTACTCTCCAACACAAACAGTCCTCGCTCCCTGCCCTCTCCCCCCTCCCCCCCCAACAGAAAATGCACAAGCAAAATGTCATCTATATTCTAAAGGAGAGAGAAGAAAAATAACCCCCTAAGTATTTTTCCATGACTACTGTCGTAAGAAGCTATTTCACCAAAGCTTGTAAAAAGCTTTAATATTGTAATAATTCTCACTGCAAAACCTACCACACACACCTTGAACACTGAGCATTGTGTGAGGTCACTGAACACAAGGCAACAACCAAATTAGGTGGAGGATGCAGTAGCTGAAATAATTACGAAGTTTACGAACTCAGCATTCCAGATAATTTCTGATATAAGGGTGGAACAAAGTCAAATGTCAACGTACAATACGGCTGAAAATGCCACTTTCAGTACAAAACAGATACACTTATTCAGTGCTGTACCTAAAGTTATGGTAGGTATTGGTATTCATCTTGAATGAAATGAATGCAAAATCAGTGACTGAGAACAAAATTAATAGTGACAAAGTAGTCCCTAAATGCTGAAAGCATCTTTCCTGAGAATTCCTGTCAGGATTTGAGACAGAAACTCGCAATCCAACATGGTCTACAAATAGGGAACACTGCAAATGTGTCAACCACAGTGGTCTCCTCCAAAATAAAGGTAAGACTAGAACCAGCAGCTAAGATTGGAACCAAAGCAGCAGCAGCAGCATCTTCTTCAAAGCAAGTCAGTTTTTCTTTGGACTATTTACAAAGAGATTATCAGTGGCAACATGCTCTACTGAACACCCATTTCAAAAGCAGGTGACTCTCTGGACAAAAGCAATGCACTGCAATAGGTAAAACAACATCAATTGTGGTTAGAAAAAAAAATTTAAAAGAAACAAAAAAAGAGACAGAAGAGACACATGTTCCCTCATTACCTTGGAAGAAATGACATTTTCGGTGTGCCACACACACCTTATATACACTCTTGTCTTGTAAAGTAATAAAAAACAAAACTGAGATGAATTACCTTAGTACTTTACCAGGAACAGCTCCATCATTCCCTTATTCAAGGGGACAGAAAGCCAGCCTTAAGAGTGACGACAGACAACATTATATATCCCAGTCCTGCAAACACCACAGGGAGCACCCAAGCCCCTGCTGTACACCAGCAAAGGCTTCTGAGGAAAGTACTGGAAATAAAGTAAGACATATGCTATCTTCTTGTGAAAATGAAGTTAAAAATACAAAGGTGGAAACAGAAGTCTGGAAAAAGCTAGGGGAAAATGAAGACAGATAATAAAAGGACTAATGTAAAAGCTGAAGGTGTTTAGTCAAAAGAAGCTGGACAACAGCCTTCTCTTACTTGAGCAATAAAAATCACACACTTCGACTTTATGTCAAGAGCACCACACAGCTGAACACGCAACAGTAGAAGTCAGGCTTTGGGAAACAAGGAGGCAAATTTGGAAGAGATGAAGATCTAAAGCACCTGCGAAAATGTATGACCCCATTTGCACCCTTTCCAGCAAGTTTCAGCTGGTTAGGGAAATGTAAAGTCCCAGACGCAATTTTTCCTGACATTTGTAAGACTGCAAAGAGAAGGGAAAGTTAGGAGAACAGGCATAGTCCCCACATTTATACACAACAAGGGAAGATCCTACACAATAAAGATGTTTAAGGTGAGAACAGATTCTCTTCTCACAGAATCACAGTACAGATTCTGAATTTGGTCTGGTATTAGCTGTTTTTTTTATGCAGCAGTAGTGATGGCTACAGAACAAGTCCAAGGAAGCAGCATATAAAATCCACATTTTGGCTATGTCCATCAGTTTCAAAGGAGTTCAGTTCACTGGGCCAGCATCTGAAAATTACTGTTACTTTGATAACACCTGCCCTGCATCTCTCTCCATACAGCACACACACATTCATTGTGACACTGAGAAGAAAAGGAGTTTAAACTAGGCAACTCATTTTCTTGTTAGTACAGAAAAGGAACATTCAGTTTTTTCTATTAAGGGTCTTCCAAGAGGTAAGGTAATTGTGGTACTTTGACAACAGCATACAAAATGCATGAAACTAGTCATATTTAAATATATTACAGCCTGTCCCCACTGCCCATAAAAACTACCTATAACATACATGACCCTGCCCCAGGACACATCAGTTGGGTGACTAGCCACTCATCTGACAGGATCCTGTTAAGCTACTCCTATTCCACAAGGCTTCTAGCTACAGACCAACAATTCATTGAGGACCTGATATCTAGCAGCTTTTTTTCCCCCACCAAGAAAATGACAGGATCATGGGATGCAATACTCCCCCTCTACTCAGACCCCACCTGGAGTACTTCATCCATCTCTGGGGCTCCCAACATAATAATGATGTGGACCTGTTAGAGCAGGTCCAGAGGAGGGCCACAAAGATTATCAGAGGGCTGGAGCACCTCTCCTATAAAAATAGGTTGAGAAAGCTGGGGTTGTCCATCTGGAAAAGAGAATGCTATAGGGAGACCTTATCACAGCCTTTCAGTGATTAAAGGGAACTTATAAGAAAGATTGGGACAAACTTTTTAGCAGGGCCAGAACAAGGGACAACGGTTTTAAACTGAAAGATGGTAGGTTTAGATTGGATATAAGGAAGAAATGTTTCCTTTTCTCCAGAAGACTATTTCTCAAAAAAGCCTAACTTCAGTTTAAAGCTTCCCCCCACACTTCCCACCTCTTTGTTCAGGTACCGTTTGGTTATGGAAGTCTGTTTTACAGTGTGGATGATAAAGAAGAACACTAATGAATTTTTACAAGATTAATCTGACAGAATTTAAAGAAAGAGATCTTATGCCCACACCGTGCAGTAGGGGGGAGCGATTTTTGCAAATTCTTAGCTACAGAATCCCAGAAATTCCTCCATAAACCAGAAATTACAGGAAGTATTAATTTCCTAAATAAGGGCACTTATGTATTTCAAAACAAACTATCTTCATACATGTGAAGTCCTATGGTTCTACCTCTTTTTTT
>NW_009941156.1:2222-6042 GCF_000696875.1 Nestor notabilis | reverse complement strand
ATTATACGCACTCGGGGTGGGTGTTTTTCCTTCATTTGGAAAGATCCCAGCAGGCCCCCGCAGCGGGCTGAGCAGAGCCCACAGCTGGGCTGCCGGGACCCTTCCCATCCTCCCGGTGCGGTCGCTGGGTGGCGGGTTTGAGGCAGAAATAACAGGGGAGCGGAGGCGTGCGTGTGTGTGGGGAGAGTGGTGAAGAAAGTTGCCACTTGCAGCTCTTTCAAAAACATTGCTGCTTCTTCATAGCCCCCTTTTGGGTAGCCGGGAGAGCCCCTGTGGTGACAGGGACACAGGCAGGAATTTGGGGACCAGCCTTCAGGGCTGTACTGACAGCACAAGTCTCCTTCAAAGGTGACATGGAGGGACACACATACACAAGTAAACATGGGGGTTGATCCCGTTCCCCCCCATCCCTCCACTCCTTGCTTGTGCCGGTGGGTGAATCCCCATCCCATCCCGATTTGGGGTTTCCCAATGGGCTCTGCGGCTCCTTTGCTTTGTTTTCCCGTTTCTTTCCCCAGTCGTCCTCATCCCTGGGAGGAAGGAGCAGCTTTGAAGTTATTCCTAAGCTCTCCCCGTGGGCAGGGGAGGAGCTGAGCCCCTTTCTCTGCCTTTTTCCGGGAGCCTCGGTGGGAAATGTTTCCAATTAAAATTCCAAAATGGCTCCTCGGCGCTGTCTGGTGGTGCGGGGGGAGGAGGAGGATGAGGACGAGCCTTTTTCATGAATGGATGTGGCAGGGGCTGGCTGGGTGGCAGGAGCTGTCTGTCCTGCTCAGTGACCCGCCACAACCGCCGAACCCACTAACAAAGTTTCCAGGAGGCCTTTCTAATTAAACCATTTGTCAGTGTCAGATACCGATGGTTGAGCTCTGGTTTAATATTGCCTGGAAAGGAGGTAGATCCATGAGGTTTTTGCTTCCCTGCCTCTGCCTTCCTTCCCGAGCTGTTGAGCTGAAAAGCTGGAGAAAAGAGCCTGGGAGCAGACCTGAAAGCATCCTTCCTCAAGCCTGCTGTGGTTTGGGTGAAGAACCAACCTGTGACACTGCTCTTGTCACAAAATGTGTTAGTAGTGTGAGGATCACTCTTTGGCAAAACTTAGGGCCTTTATTCCTGCTTGAAGGAGAATGATTTTATTGGGTTTTAGTGCCTTGGCAGGGTATGTGGTGGTGGTTCTTACTTTGTTTTTAGATGCAGATATTTTTATGTTTTTCTGACTAGTTGGCATAATAACTCTTGCCTAAACTGCCCCAGACCCATGTTGCTGAGAAGCTGAACAAGGCGAGATTGTCTCTTGCCATTGATTTTATTTTTGGGTGTTTGTTTCTTTTGTGATTGAGGTTTGGACCTTAATTATCACAAACAATATCAAACTTCGTAAGAAACAGTCTTTGTTTTCCTGAGACCTGTTTGCTCAATAGCAGTCTGCCCAGGGAAGATGAGGGAACAGGGGGATGCCTTTCCTGGTGTGAAGTTGAAGGTGTATCAATGTTTTTGCTGGCAAAGACTTGCTAAGTAACGTGTATATGTGTCCAGGTAGAAGGATTTCCCATTCTGAACAATAAAACATCTTTTTCTCTCTGCCTCTCCCCTCTCTCTTTTCCCCCTTCCCAGGTGGATTTAACAAGTTTCAGACTGAGTATTCAGAGCACTGCGAGACGAACCTTGACAGCTCCTCACCCAGCAACTCTCCCCCAGCGTCTGTCCTTGGTCTGGGAGGGCTGCGGATAAGCTCCGACTGCTCAGATGGTGAATCTGACAGGGAACCCAGCAGTGCCACGGAGTCAGATGGGAGCCCCATCCCTAACAATCAGCCTGCCTTTCCAGTCCAGATCCTACCTTACCTGTACCTGGGCTGTGCCAAAGATTCGACCAACTTGGACGTCCTGGGCAAATACGGCATTAAATACATCCTGAATGTGACTCCCAACCTGCCAAACATGTTTGAGCATGACGGAGAGTTCAAGTACAAGCAGATCCCCATCTCAGATCACTGGAGCCAGAACCTCTCGCAGTTCTTTCCTGAGGCCATTGCTTTCATTGGTAGGTAGTTGGCAGAACATCTCCTTTTGTACTCACTGCTTGGGAATGTGGCAAGCTGCTTCCCAGGGCTGTTGCTCGTCTCTGGCCTCTCACCTCTCTGGGGCACAGCATCAGCTTATGCTGCTGAGGTGACACTTCTGGTATGTGTCACCTGGTTGGGTTCAGGGAGACCTCCCCTTCCAAAATTCAGCCCTCTTACAGCACCTCAGGCAGGTTACGTGCAGCTGGTGGGGCCAGCCCTGCTGTCTCTTGCCCTCATGGTACTTTCACTTGTGTGGAATGGCTGAAATGAGGCGGTGGGAGCTCCTTTGCCTGCTTGCTTGGAGGAATGAGTGATGATGGGATTTGCATTAACATGATGGTGCCAGCAATTCCGTAGCCCCAAGTGTGGTTAAAATCTGGGATGGGGGAGGAATGTTCCTTTCCCGAGGGGATTTGCTAGTCTAGTTGTGATCCTGCTGTAAGTCTTCCTAGCGTAACTAACTCCTTGTATGGATGCTTGTCCTAAGGTAAGTGTCAACACAATGAGTTAAGTGATTATATTTACACTGCTCAGCTGGAAAAACTGCTGTGCAGACAGCCCCTGAGACGGCTTTGTCTGGTCGTGGGGAGGGCTGCAGGGAGGCAGATCTCTTCACCCAGGCTAGCATTGACTTTAAAAGTTGCTTCTTATTCTGTAAGAAGTGTCTGTTGGGCTGAATAGGGATGTAGGCTTCCAGCATGACCTGTGCTGTCTGCTAATGGTGGTCATTAGCCTAATCAGTTCTGATTTATGGGGGATGAATGGCACAGGTAGTCATTACCACCATTAAAAACCCTATGGCTCAATATCTGATTAAAGACATTGATACAGGTAAAGGAGAGAGGGACCTTTACCTTCAGGCTGAAATCTGTGCAGCCTGTTTCGATGCTGCTTTGTTGTCGCTTCTGCGGACCCTGTTGCATGCTCTCACTCTGTGCTGTAAGGCCTGAAATGGGGCAGAGCAGTGGCAGGTCCTTGGCTGCTCTTCAGCCATCCTGCACCCTGGTATCCGTGTGCTCTCCTTTGCCCCCAGCTTCTGTCCTCCAGTAAAGTGGTTGTGGTCAGAAGCAGTTTCAGTGTAGCAGGGACCCATCTGATGCCCTGTCTGTACTTTCCTCATGGATCGTGGTCAGGGGTGAGGTGCTGGCATGTGGCATTTGGGATCTGTCGGCTCCAGTCAGCCGATGTCTCTGAACACTGCGCTTGTGCTTTCCAGTTAATGACAGGAAATGGAGGATTACCTCACTCTAAAGCCAAACACCGAGAAATGTGGCGCAGGTCAGATGAAAAGCAAAAATGTCTCAGGAAAATGTTCAATGGGGAGAGACTGGGGGGAGGGCTGAGTACACTGGGGGGCGATTGCCCACTGTACTGGAAATTCTTGCCTGCTTTTGGAGGCTGGGGCAGAAAGCATGTTGTGGCTCTGGTCTGAATTTTGTTTTGCCTGCATCTTCTTTGCCTTTCTCTGTGCTCTTGATGCCAGAGTGTCTCTTACCTCTGTCTTTGCCTGAGGATCCTCTTTCTCCTGCCACCTTCTCCCTCCCCGACAAACTCTCAGTCAAATAACTGACTTCAAATAGGGCTGTCCAGAAGTAAGCAGTGCTGGGCACTTGCGTGCATTCAGTGCTCTCAGCGGCGTGTCCCTCTTTCAGCACTAAGATGTCGATTCATAAAGGGATCACGCTGTTCCGGCTGTGCGAGAGACAATGAGTGTGTGTGTGCTTTTCAATCGGTGGCAAGGGAGGGGAAATCTCGTTGCTG
>NW_009941156.1:0-2191 GCF_000696875.1 Nestor notabilis | reverse complement strand
TCGAGCCTGCATTCCGGCTCCCTGCTACCATTCATCTTGAGAGGCTCCTTCAGCACAAGCGTTTGTTTGTAGTGAAGTGCATTTCTGTCGATCCTAAAGAACAATTTCACAATAAGGGAAGTTCCTGCACTTCAGACTCTGCTTAAATTGCCTTCAACTACATTCATGTAACTTTCTAGTGGAAGGAGGACAAGAACAGCAGAAGAGAATAGGTTGTGTGGTGCTGGGCTGCAGCCCCACATTGAGTGCCCAGCCTTCCCTGGTTAGTTGGTGTTGAGGTGGGTGTGCTGTGCCTGACCACCAGCATCTCCCTGGAGCTGTTGTCTCCAGCTCCACCTGCCTTCTGTAGGTTTCTCCATTTCTCTGTTTGAATAGAGGGTACTGATGCTCCTGAGGCAAGGGATGTGTTGCTAGGCTCGATTAATAACAACTCAAGCACGTGAGATGGTTGGCCTTGCTGTGCGGAACAGGGATGTGCATCTTCACCGTGCAGTAGGAACGTCTCAGGAGCCCTCTGGGGAGAGATGTGGGTGTCGAAGGGACACGAGGTGGTGTCACTCGGAGCAGGGGATCCAGTTCTGGCAGTCATCCTGGTCCTGGGAGCTTGCAGCTGCCACCTGGCCCTGCTCCAAAGCCATGCATTCTTGGTTCAGAATAATAGACTCCCCTTCCCCTTGTCTTGTTTCAGATGAGGCCCGTTCCAAGAAGTGTGGGATCCTTGTTCACTGCCTCGCTGGCATCAGCAGGTCCGTAACAGTCACTGTCGCCTATTTGATGCAAAAACTCAACTTGTCCCTGAACGATGCCTATGATTTTGTGAAAAGGAAAAAATCCAACATTTCCCCAAACTTTAACTTCATGGGCCAGCTCCTGGACTTTGAGAGGACTCTGGGACTCAACAGCCCTTGTGACAACCGCTCGCCCAGCGAACAGCTCTACTTCACCACCCCTACCAACCACAACCTGTTTCAGCTGAACACTCTGGAGTCCACATGAAGGGGATGCTGCTGGTTGGGAACTCGAGCATCGAATCGCTTCTCTTGAGCATTTCAACTCTTACAAAAGTATCTGTCTTGCCAGGCAGCTCTGAAACGACTAGCTTCTCTGGGCAGAGGTGCCTGATCGCTGCTTTAAGAAGGCTAATGCCGTTCATTAGTATCCTGATCAAAGTGGTTTGAAGAGGTAGTCTTTTTACAGGGGGTTATTTAATATGGGCGATGTTACAGCGTTTTGAACGCAGCTGTCACCGGCAATAACCGCTTTCCTGGGTGCATTGGGACTGTCAGAACACGCACATGTGCGAAGAGCTACCAGGGGTTAGCTTGCTGTGGAAAGTGAGGAGATTTATGCACTTGGAAACCTTGAACAAAAGGTGTTGGGCCAAGACTGTTTCAAAACCCAAGTTTACTTTTTTTTTTCTTTTTTGATTTAAAAAAAAGAAAAGGTAGATCTTACTCGAGCTTTGGGTTCAAACTCTTTTTAAATATGTAAGTTCCTGACTGTTTGTACAGACGAGGTTGCAAAACCAGTATTTTATTCTGTTTCTTGTTTGATCATTTATTATTTTTTTTTAATCAAATGTTTATATTGACCAAATGCATTTTGCACACTTTGTGAAGCCTTGGTATGTCCTGGCATATTACTGGGTACTCCAGAGAGAGATACATGCTGCTGCTGTTGTTGTTAGCATCTGGTAGGAAGCTTTGTTACGTGTGAAGGCCAGTTGGGCTTAAACGCAACCCCTTCACCACTCCTGCACTCACAATCACAAACTCTGCACTGATTCAGCCAAGGTGACTAAGCTGCAAGCTTTTTTTAATGCCACCCCTGCCAAAAACAGTTTGCTATTGCCAGAGGTAAAACTCTTGTAGCCTCCAGAGTTGGTAGAAGCATGTCTGAGCCCAGCTTCATTCTCTGCTGCCTGTTGACTGACTTAACGTCATCCAGCTGGCCCGAAACCATTCCAGCTTCCCGAGTACAGGAGCTAGTTGTGATGCTGGCGTTTCTCATGCACATTCGATCCTTTCCGTGTGCAGGGCAGAGGGGGGAACACAGCAAGCGCCTGGAGCAGAGCAAAGATTGTGTAGCGGGACGGGACTGAATCGTCATGCATGGAGCGTGTGAGGGGAGTGAAGAGATGTGGAAATGATGAGGAGAGCATTGTAACAGAATTTTTTTATATATATATATG
>NW_009941155.1:15189-15700 GCF_000696875.1 Nestor notabilis | reverse complement strand
TGACTGCTGTAGCTGAACCCAGGACAGTCAAATACTCTCTGAGAGTTATCAACACCAAATCAGAGAGAGATATTTAAATAATACAGTCTTAGCAGTGTCCAACACACGAATCATTTCCCAGATGGGTGAAGAAAGCAAAAGAATTAAGAACTCTGATTTCTGAGAAGTCCTTTTGCTTAACGAGTTATGTGAGGATACTGTAGCATTCATAAGAGTCCTAGAAAGTTACGCAGTCAGCTTCTGCTGCAAAATAGCAGTCTGTGCTAGAATAGTAAGAGATGAACTGTGTGCTGCAGCCTCAAGGGGCAGCATATGTAGAGATTGTAAACACACTTTTATTCAGTTTTAAATACAGTACAGTGGAATTAATCTTATTTCAAATGCTTTTTGCTACTGAAGTTTCTTGAATTACTGAAGTTTCAATACAGTGGAGAGCTTGTTTTTTATAGCAGAACAATGTTGGAGCAAAGAAATTAGATCTGTATTATAACATATGGAGATGGGGGGGGGG
>NW_009941155.1:0-15158 GCF_000696875.1 Nestor notabilis | reverse complement strand
GTTATATTGTAGAAGAGGAGGGGGGGGGGGGGGGGGGGGAGAAAAAAGGGGAGAGGGAAGAAAAGAAAAAACCCATAATAAAGACTGAAGTCTATTGTATTTTCTTACTTCAGTAGGACTGTCCCTTCTCTCCAGATATGATCTTTAAAAAAAGGAAGAAAAAAAGAGCAGCAGAGCAGCAGAGAGGAGAGGCTTTGGTTTTTATTCTGTGTCATTACAATATTACAAGCAAATTTATCTTTGTAAACTCCCGTGTATCTTCTTTTCTTGTGCAAAATTGCCTAGAATGATATATGATTTCTAAAAAGCAAAAATAGTAAGAGATGTTTGAGGAAAAGGGATGAGGGAAAATGATTGGCCCTGTATAATTTGTCTTACTGTTTGCTCTCTGAGATATTTTCAAGGATCATAACACTTTTCAGTTAAGAAGGATTTGCTACATATAAAGGTTGGCTGTCCCTCATTCAGAGGTTTTAAGTTTAGCAGTATCTTTTATTGACAGCAAGCAGCGTTATACTATACCAAACTTATTTTGCTTCCACTTTTAATTGAAAATATCTTGTACTCTGTTCTCAAACATCTTATTTAGGCCTGCAATACAACCACATGCTGTTATATAATATTGTGCAAGTCAACAGCAATCTGAAAATGTACCAAGAATGTCAAGATATTTTCATGCAAATGATAACAGGTTGCAGTTCTTACAGAATGTGCTTTTCATCTTAAACATATATGTATAATGAGGTGAGGAACATGTGTAATGGGGATCAACGCAAAACAACACACAGTTTTGAAAACGAGTTTATCCAAAGTATGCAGCTACTGGCTTCAGCTGAAAACAGTGCTGTACCAGATGACTGTCTGCTAGAAGTTCCATTTACTGGTTTATCCCACAGATTCATTAACTTATACAGTAAGTTCAAAGTATTTTTCAAAGAGAGCTGCAATACTGCCAATAGTTTTTCATTTTGTTATTTTGGTAATTATTGAACTTCTAGGAATGTTTTATTGTGTTCTTCAAAAATCCCACACCATCTTTTTCTTGCCTCTGAGGCATTCTTTAGATGATGGTTGGATGAAGGTCACAGTATGTCCCATCATAACTGTAACATGTGCCTAAATGTTGCCTGTGTATACCTTTGCCTTTCACGACAACTTGGTAAGAAGAATTAAAAAAGGTAAGAGGGGTGTGTGGAAAAGGTAAAACCCCTGTGGCAGTGGAGCCTGACCTTCTGGATTAAGGGATGTTACTGATTCCAGAGGCTTAAAGGAATATTTAGTTCTTAGGCATTTTTTTTAATTATTTAAATCAGCATGTGTGTAATACAGTGTGATTGAACTTTTTTTTCCCATAGCTGATGGTAAAAAAATATGTGTATTATTATTGTCATGCACAGCTAAAGTATTTCTCTGTTGTGCTCCATGGTGTAGTTGTGTTCCAGTGTTACATTAATTTTTCATGTCCTTCATTTACATTCCTGGTTAAACTGTTAATGTGGACTTGAAACACAGGGTAAGTCTTTAATAACATTCCCAATGGCCTTTTTCTTCTTTTTAGTTCCCTCTGAACTTTTTTCTTTTTTTATTCTTTTTTTCTTTTTCTTTTTTTTTAATTCTTTTCCATTTCTCCTGATCATGTCACGAGAAACTCAGTTGGTTTTAGACCAAGCTGTATGCTCTGGGATTTAAGCATATGTGCACACACAAATTCAAAGAACTAATAAAGATTCATTAAGATCACAAGAGTAACTGGGATCACAGATCATTAAAGTGATTAGAAAATGGTCTCGTCTCAAGTCAGGTAAACACTTAGCATATGCTTATCATGACTATCTGCACTTATTTAGCATTGTCAAAGGAATAATTTTAAACATGATAAAAAAAGGTGAAGGAAATTTTAGCTGCTGCTAACTTAAATTTCAAATTATTAAAAGAAAATTCTAAAAAATCTCAACACTTGGCTTTATCTGAACTAAACCATATACTGCAGACTGGTACGTAATTAGTTATTGAATGGTATTTCAGATATAATCTGATTAAATACGTATTACTGAAATAAACAATGTTAATTGGAATCTATATGGAAAATAATTAGGCTTTTTTAATCAATGCTAGAAGATAATGCTCTGAAGGATTTACTCCTTGTCTCTAGTCTTGTGTCATCTATGCATTCCCTGTATGACAGTGAGATCTTGCCAGAATAACAAATTTAAGATTATCAATTAATCCCCAATAACAGTACAGTAGGTGGCACATGTCATGAACAGCTAGCTTACATCCAAGCAGAATGCAATTGATTTTACCTAGGGAACCAAGTGTTGTGGTGTGAATTCTGTGAGCAAAATCTTTGAACCACAAAGTAACAGAAAACACTTATACAAGCTAAGTAAAAAAAAAAAAAAAAAGGCACTTTATAATCAGTAGCATTCTGTACAGAACCATTCCTTCTCCATTCCCTTAACCCTGTTCCTAAAGGAAACCTACAAATTAACTTCAGAAGTTGACCCTGAAGTCATAAATCTCAAAGAGATTAACAAATTACAAATCACAGACTCAGCTAATATATTTGTTTTCTGGCATATCATAAATTTCCTCACATCCAACTTCGGAGTAAACCATCAGTGTTCTAAAATCAATGTTTAGCTTGCTCTCTCTGTCCAAGAGGGCTAATGACTTAATCATCTCCCTCTCTCCTAACAGTCTTTTTTATTCTTCTGGTTTAGATTACTATTTTACCTCAGATCGTTTAATAGATTTATATAGTAAATTAACTCTGATGAAAAGTTCTGACATCTCCTGTTCCTGTTTCACTTGCATCAGTCTTTTTGAAAGAATTGAAAGTATTAGGAAAGCTGGAATCAAGAGGATAAATTCTTCAGTGACTTCAAATGACATTTTTACACAATTTTCATTTTAATTCAAATACAAAGGCAATATTTACTTGCTAGAAACCATGATAATTAAAATTTCATGTCACATATTGGGAAATTGTACTGTTTCCTTAGTGCACAAGATTTGGAATTAGATAAACAACGTGAAGACATTGTAAGAGCCGTAATTTTCTGCAGAGCAGCTATACTGTCTTCAGGTTTTTGTGTGAACATTAGCTATAAATTTGGTCCTTACAAATACAACTGAAACTATATTCAGGGTAGTCTGCTCAAATTACGTTTTCACAGGTGAAATATTTTAATTCTCTGTAATTCCTTTAGTGACTCTTTTTATTATTGGTTAAGATGCTTGTCGTGTTTCTGTAGGCCAAATTGCCATATTGGCACTTTATACTGTAAAATCTAGTACGATTAGTGTAGCAATGCTTTTAGTATTTCTGTGAATTGTCTGAAGCTGGCAAAGGTTAATGAGATGTTCTTGGTGAGATAGATGGATTAGTGTGAAATTTATTTTGTGTTAATCCACTTTATATGGGAGAAGTATGGGGGTAAAAAAATGTAAGCAGGAATATTTTAAAGTACAGCATCACTGTTATTAAATACTTATCCTTAGGGATCTATTTTATGAGTTGTGGGGAAATCTAGCCATGTGACTGCTTTATCTGTAATGGATTATATGCTTCAAGGCTTCTCTTACATTAATTTATCTTTCTTTTTTGAACTTTCATATTTTTCAGAAAACTATTTCTAGCTAGTCAACATCACAGTCTGTCTCATATCATTCTTTAAGGCTTTGCTTTCAGGATTAGATGAGGACTGTATAGTTTTCCATGTGTGCATATCTAATATATCCTAAGGGATTTCAAATAGGGAATCATAATTTCACAAGACTCCCCGAAACCATCTAGAATAAACTAAGTTGTTCTAAGGCCTTCCAAAGCTGCAAAGCAAAAGATTTACTTTAATAGATAGTATCACTAGGATTTAAGAAATTGAGATAAATTATCAGTATGTCCATTTTAAAGATATGAGTACACTTAGAAGCTCCTGAGCAAGTCTGGAGCTTCTGTTCCCTTTTTCTGCATGAAAAATGTTTGCGATTAATAAAACTGAGGCGCTTTTGAAAATTCCTTCAGATTGTAGAACTTGCACACATTATATTTAGATCTATTTCAGCAGTTTACTATTGACTGATATATGCATCAAGAACATTATACTAATGAGACTGCTGTACACATCAGTTAATTCTAAGGTGGAAAAATCTATCATCCTTAAAAAAACAACAAAGCTCTCCAAAACAAATAAATTTAACTGGTTAGTATTTGCAGGCTTTGCTAATCTTGAAAGGGATACAAGCTGACAGAATTTTGCCTTGAGGGTGTGTGGAAAACATGGATGTTTTCCCACCCACAGCAGAAATTTATAGGTTAAAATGGGATTTTGGAGACATGGATTTCTCAAGACTGATATCATCCACTGACCAGTAACAAAGAGTCTCTGTATCTGTGGAAGGGAAAGGAAAAAGCTAGCAAATGTAAGGGAAAATAGCAGGTGAAAGCTGACAAAAGGAAGCACTAAGCTAAACCTGCAATGACAGTAAGATTTGTCTGGTAAAACTTAGAAAACAGAGAAAAATGAAACTTTTTACAATGTTTGAGGTGAAAATATTCTACTAAGCAAAGGTGTGCTACTATTCTGATAATCTGCTTATCAATCAGTAAGGGCTGAAGACAAACTGAAAGTTTTTTTTTTTTTCATTAAAAAAGCTTTCAAAAAAAGCTTTAAATTTGTACGGTAGAGAAGTAAACAAGGTATTGGCCTTAAGAACTAACTGTTGAAAGAACAAAGATATTAAAACTACTTTGAAACTTGTGTCCTCACATCAATGTTGTGAAAGCCAAATACACATGTATAGCGAGAGATTGCTGTAAAATATCTGAAAATTTAAGGCAGATGAAACTGTTTTTGTAAATGACAGCCCTTTCATGATCCTGTATGTGGGTGATCTCCTTTGGAAGGAGAGCCTCCAGGTTCACTTAGAACTGTAAACATAATCTAATAGAAATCTGATTAGAAAAGCTTACATTTATACCATTTAACCTATTGCTTTGAAGTCTATGCTCAGATATATTTTCTGAGGTATATCCCTGCTTTTGTACATAGTCTAACATATGGGACTGCTCATTGGAGTCTTCAGGTGCTAGTATGGCATGCGTACATTGAGGGGATCTCAAAGTTCAGATACAGAAGCAAAAAATTACCTAGCTAACAAAAGAATGTATACAGTCATTTGGTAGCTTTTTTTTTTTTTTTTGATGTTGTAATATGTAGAGGGTTTTTAAATTATAGGGATGAGAAGTGATTTTTCAGTTTAGCTTCATTGGCAAGGTCGATGGGTATGTAAGAATTGTAGCTATATTGTAAATAATGCATTTTATCCTTAACAAGTTACTTCTGCCTTCAGCAATGAATAAAATGGCTGGTATGGAAAACAATGATAACTCTCTGTGAGTATGGAATCCAGCATGAGTTTTCTTGCTATGATAACCCAAGACAAATGCTTACACAGATGATTTGTTTAATTGACCAAGTCAGAGAGCGGTAAGCTTTGAGGAAAAATCATCTTGGAAAGTTTATTATGCCCAGTTTGAAATAATAATAAGCCAAATGAACCTTTGGACTGCGGCAGAGCGAGCACCATTGCTTGCGCTAGTCTGAAGGGATGTGGACATATTTTGCCCAGCAATTTGTCACAAAAAGACAGGAAAGTGTTTGCAGGCATTAGCAAACAGCTACATTATTTTGGCATTCTGGAGTTGGGCATCAAATAAAATTGGCAGTGCTACAGAATTAGAGAAAAGCAAGGCATCTGTACCAGAACAGTCTGAAGAGGAAACCATTGAAGATTACTTTGTCAAGCAATAAATTCTAAAAAATCACTTTTACTATATATTTAGAGACTAGACTGTAATGTTGTTCAGTACGGCATGACCTTAGCCTGATGAGACAGTGTAATTGAGATACATACATGTAATATTTGTATTACAAATTATTTTAAATTAGAAGTAGGAGAATACTCCAGGCCAGATTCCTAGTTGATAGAAGTAAATTTAGTATATAGATCTGTGTAAATTTACAGTGTCTTACTATGTGGTCCCAAAAAATAATTAAAAGAGATCTTTAAAGTTATTTGCATTTTGAAGGAAGATACCTGAAAATAACCTATACAATTTTCATCAACTATGAAAATAAGAAAAGTGAGGTTTTGCTTTCTTTATGTAAAGACTGCAGTGGAAATTCGAAAAGCTCAAAAATGGTGATTAAAATTCAAATTAGACTTTTTAATCAGCACTTAAAAATCTTCCAAATACTTGATTAATAATAAATGCAGGTTTATTCATTACTGTGACAATTTAATGCTAATTTTTTAATGAATATATTGGCTTTTAAACTTTCACATTGTTTCAAATCATCATACAGGCTGAGAAAGTTGGAACTGTTCAGCCTGGAGAAGAGAAGGCTGCATGGAGACCTCATAGCAGCCTTCCAGTATCTGAAGGGGGCCTACAAGGATGCTGGGAAGGGACTCTTCGTTAGGGACTGTAGTGGTAGGACAAGGGGTAATGGGTTCAAGCTTAAACAGGGGAAGTTTAGATTAGATATAAGGAAGAAGTTCTTTACTGTGAGGGTGGTGAGGCACTGGAATGGGTTGCCCAAGGAAGTTAGCAATGCTCCATCCCTGGCAGTGTTCAAGGCCAGGTTGGACAGAGACTTGGGCGACATGGTTTAGTGCAAGGTGTTCCTGTCCATGGCAGGGGGGTTGGAACTAGATGATCTTAAGGTCCTTACCAACTCTAACTATTCTATGATTCTGTGATATAACTGTAAGAATATTTGTACTTACAAACTTTTCTACTGTGGTCTTAGCTGTGCATATATACTTTTGGCCTGCAATCTTGACATAATACACAAATCCTGCCATACTCCTCCACGCAGAGAAAAAAATGACTTGTCCAAATATTTGAATCAGAGAGAAATAAAAACTGTAGTGAGTTGTTTTGCCAAATGCTAAGAATTGTGACCAGCTACCTTGACTTTCACAGTTTCTCATGGTCCTCTTCTGATTTCCATGGAAGACACATGTACTGAACAGCTCTGAGAATTAGGCTACATTCTTGAATGTTTTCATATAGATTACAGTATGAGAGTATGAATTTCGGTGGTTTCATAATGGCATCTGACCTTTTTGAGGTTGTAACTCATTCCTCCAAAATACAAAATATGAGGTGGGAACTTTACCTTTACAAAATGTGCCAAGCCCAAGGCAAGATTAAGGTTATATCTTGCATTGGCATTTATGTTCCTGTTCTCTACACACACAGAATCATGCCAGTAGGACTATTAGAACTGAAAAGATCTGAGTTTGTCATTGACAGAACAGACTTTGGCAAATCTAAAGTGACTAAATTTTCTTAAATAATTATGATTTACATTATTCTCTAAATTAACAGACTGGTTTCAGTATTGCTGCAGTAGCATGTTTAGTGTATTTTCACAGAGGCAGAAGTTCACCAAAACAAGCAATATTTTAAATATGCTTAATATATTGTATTGACTCTCTTTAGATTATTTAAAACAAACAAACAAAAGAGTTAACATTATAGAGGAGGAATCAGCTTTTTAGTCTGTTGTCTTAATTTTGTGAAGGTGGTCACATCTCTCACCAATCTTCTCAGAACTTAAAGTGAAGTGCAAAGGTAGTTGGAGTACAGAAACCCTTCCTGGACAGCATATGTACGACGACAGATGAACTGGAACATCTCAGGAAATAATTCAGCTTTTAAAGAGCCAGTTTAGTTTTACAAGTGTAAGCATGTCCTAAGTATTTTTTTTAGTTTAGTTTTAAAAGTTTAGCTTTACAAGTGTGTTTTGTTATCCACCAAGCTGTACATGAAAAGATGACTGTCACTGTAGGAGATCCCTAGTAGGGAAGACTGTGTACAACAACTAAACTGAAGCAATAGAAATTTAGGATTGTGATAAGACTCAGACCTCTGGGAATATAAAATTTCCAAGGAAAAAATTAAAATTTACAGGACTCAAGAACTGCATATACAAGAACTAACTCTGGGCATTAAAGATAAGGAAATGAAGGTAATTTTTTTGTTTAATGTGTGTGTTATGTTTCTAAACAATCTCAGGAGGAGGGGGAAGGTGGAGGATGAGAGGAAATGGAGTTAACAGTGCCAGGAATAAAGACTGACATGCTGAAAAAGCTGATAAAATTTCCTAATTAGTAGTGTCATTGCAGACAATCTAAGATTATAAAAGGGCTAGAGTGGCATTTTTTCTAGGTTTTTTTGTTTGGTTTTGTTTGTTTGGGGTTTTTCGTTCAGTTAGTTGGTTTTGTTTGGGTTTTTTGGTTTTGTTTTTTTTTTTTTGTTAATTGCTGGGCTTTTGCAAGCAACTCAGAAATGTTAATAATTTGGAGATACTACAAAATTCAAAATTTAAGACAATATTTTTTCTTTTTTTTTTTTGACAGAGAACAGTTTAAAGTTCTCAAGAAATAGAACTGTTCTATTTAAATTCTTCAGATTTCTACTGCTGTTTTGAAAGAATCTCCCAGACCCAAATAATAGGTAATTATGTGAAGAAGAACAAAAAATTATGAAAAGCAACAGCAATCTTAGAGTTGTTGTAGAACTAACTTAAATTGGACAATACAACTACCAAATCAAACTGGGTCAGTCAATTAACTACAATTATGACACTCAGCGGCCAGCAGCTATGAAATTAATATAACTAATAATAGCATCGAGAGATTAATTCAGATGACAGCCAATTCATGAGAATTCCAGCCTCAAGTATATACAGAGATTTTCTCATTCAAAGTACAACCTAAGTGTAATGAGTAGGACAAGGCAGCATTTCAGAATAATCTGCAAATAGTTTGTCCTTCAGTTCCTAAAGCAAATATGGACTGCTGATTTCCATACAAAATATTTTATCACCATCATGGAGGGAAAAAATAATAAAAAAAAAAAATCACAAGAATGAACACAGACCTGTCTTAATAATATTTTTTCAGTCAATTCTGGCAAGACACAACAATTTTACCAATTTTGTTTGCTTAGATTCAGGAAACTGTTGTGGATACATTATTATAGAAAATTTATACTCAGTTCAGGTGTGCAGAAGAATCTACACATTCCTGTCTCTTGGCAAAATTCAGCAAAATTATTGATGTGCTTTTTTGTTTTCCCAGAGATAACAAGTGGAAAAATAGTCGTTTGAAAGGTGTGAGCCTTTTACATTTCACATCTATAGTACGAACTTTATAGCTCATAATACTTTCAGGGTTTTCTTTTCTTTGTGGCATTTGGTCTTCATAAATCTTAAAGTTAAGCTTTGAATATCTTGATTCTTGTCTCTTCAGAAAGCAGAATGCATCGGTCTGTCTTACCTGAAAAATTCCTAATTCTTCCAGCTGGGCTCTCTTCAATGAAAACTAATATAACTATTAGAATGCAAAGTAAAAAAAAAAAAAAAAGGCAGAAATTTATCCATCCCAAATACTTTCTGAAGTCCTAGATAAAATGCATCCTTGAGTGTTGTTGATAGTGACAATTTTATTTTATATACCAAGACATAATCCAGTAAATTATGACAACTTCTCCACAAACTTTGAGTTCTATTGACCTGCTAAAACCAAACAGGCATCTACTTCAAGATACCTGATTTTCGCTTGGACCCTGAGAGCCTTCAAGCCTATAGCATGGAATTCAAAAGAAAGCCAGGAGTATAAAAAGACTGTCAACTATCTTTCAGGATTCTTGTGAAAAACAAATGAGTCCGCAGGGTTGGTTTGGTCAGAGACTCATAAATAAGCAATTAAAACCACAAATTGAGACTTACGCATTTTAAAGAATTCCAGTGCTGCGTAAAAGCTAAACCACAGCGTGAGAGCACAGGAGCCCTACCACAAACACTACATCAAACCCCAGCACCTCACAGCACTGTCCAGTAGAGCACCAGCAGTTGCAGAAGTGGCATACTCAGGGAAAAGGAGCTGCTAGCTGTGTTCTTTTGGAACAGGACAGTTGCCTTGATTCATCTTTGGGCACAAGCCAAATGTTAGAGTCTTGATCCAAGTTATTAGTATCATGAAGAAGCCACTGCTGAGTGCACCCATGTGATCATGGTCCACCTTATTCAGACTCCAGCCCTTGATGTGGAAATAAGCTTTGCCCAGGAAAGTCACTACTGGTGGCAGACATGCTGAACAGGATATACCTTCCTGAGCACAACACAGATGGCACTGTGGAACAAGAAAGCAAGCTGTATCAACATGCTACATTACCTTCGCATCTCGGAGGCTCCAGGCAATCCAGCAAGGCACTGAAGAGGATCAGGTGCTGCAGGCAGAAACCAGTGCATACTGATGGCCAGACCAAGTGACATAGGAGGTTACCTATTACACTATGAGAATGATGTAAAATATATGTATTCAATTTATTGCTTAAAATTAATTAATATCTATTTTAATTTATGTTTAGGGTTTTTTAAGAATTCCTTGAGTAGAAGTATCAGCAGTTGTAAGAACTTGACATCATGAAATAACCATGGGCTTGAAATGTTCAGGCAAGAAGTATATAAAGCAATGTGTATTGTGCAAAGAGATTAGTGACTGGCAAGATAAGCTTTATAGATAGATTCGTGCAATCCCCCTCTTAATCTAATAAAAGAATGGAACCCAAAGGTCATGCTCTGCAGAGGATGGGAACTTAACAGTCAGGAGGTTATTAGTTTACTTCGTAAAGCTGGACTTTCTAGAGGAAACTTAGTCAAGACTGAGTATCAGAAAACTAAAGGCATGTTTTGCCAAATATTATAGGTCTGACATGGTGTGATTAGGAAATAGCCTCAGCAAAAAGGCACAGTTTTCAAATGTTCAGAGCCAAAAGGAAATCTGAATTCAAACTGGGTGTTTTTTTCAAAGTTACATACTACAGAGTAAGGAAAAGATTTTTTAGTAACATGCTGAGTTTTGGCTGTTGGCTCAAGTGATTTCTGAACACTACAGATGGGGTTGCGATTAGAAATAGGTCTGGCTGCAGGTGACTTCGTCAAGACCCCTTCAATACTGGAGGGAGCAAATTTCATGAGATAACACACTTCAGCATCATTTTTTAATGCTCTCTGGTTCGTTTGGGAGTAGTATTGAAGAGTTCTGCAGAGAAGCCTGTACTTAGAAGTGAAGCAAGGAGGTTATCTCTACTTATTGTTCTGTGTTGCTCCTTTGCCATTGGGTGAGGGAAGGGAGGAGAGCCACACAATAGAAACCACTGGAAGTTTCAGAATACTACTTCTCTCTTTGGAATTGAATGTAGGTGTGGAAAATGTGCTAAATTTTCAAAGAGGGGTTTTTTTTCCCATTTTTTGAGGAAGATAATAGGGAGATAATAATTATGCTACCATGAGATGTAAATCTAAACCTTTAGGATCCTTTTGCATTGCAGCTGAAAGAAGGGAAGAAAAAACCAACAAAAACAAACCCTAAAAACCAATTCATGAATACTTAATGAATGAGCAAACATTTGCATCATATAAATATTTTCTTTCTCCTTGTCAGTATTCAGGGGCTGTATTGCCATCTGGCAAAGGTTTCAGTTGACTAACATTGAAGCAATAAATTAATATAGTAAAAGATGCCACCAACAGTTTTAAACTAATTAAAATGCTTGAAGCAGACTCTGTGAGTGTTAAAATGTCATGTCATGATCTTGCAGCACAGAACCAAAGAACTGTAATGAGCCAAGTGTGAATGAGCAAGGATTGCAGGATTCAAGGGTATTGCTTGATGTAAGCCTTATGGCATGCACATATATTCTTGTAATTCAAAACATTAAATGGTCTGACCTATATTAGGGTGGATGCTAGTTTCACTATAGAAAAGAGTTTGTCTTATGCTTTTGTAGTTTTTAATATGGATCCAGTAAGAGCAAAAATGAGGGTAAGTCAAGTGTGTATTTTAGCTCTCCTGAAGCTATCCAAAACCTGCATGGAAAAATGATGCAGAAAACCCTCACATTAGAAAGTGGTTTGCTGCTTGGAGACAGGGAACAGCAAAAGGGAGCACTGGGAACAAGGACGAAGCAATAGCCCATTCTGTGCATCTGTCTTGCCTGAGCTTGGATTACAGGCTAATGGCTGAGCTGCACAGGACCCCCTGCCCAGAGTTGCTTCCTCAAGTACAGGGTCCCTGCAGCTGTTTTTCCAAGAAACCAAGCAGAGCTTGCTGCTGTCTTTTGAAAGGGCTGGTTTCCTCCAACTTTTTGTGGAGACTGCAGAGGTGAATGCTGCGCTTAGAAGTCTGAGGCTTTCCTTACAGAAACCCCTCATGGTCTGACTCCTTTCTTTGGGAAAAATGTCACTGGATTTGCAAGCTGAATGAAAATCTCTTGTAGCAGTAATGCAGAGCAGTGCCATAACCTCTTGTGAAACGAGCTAAAGAATTTTATTGAACTTTATGGATTTTTTTTTAATTTTTTTTTTTGCTTTTAAAGCAGTACAGCATACTTTAAAACAGTCTGTCAAAAGGATGCTATCAAAGATCTTTCTCAAAGTTTCCAAGGCAGGAAATACCTATGGCACTGTTCAAGACAGGGAAGAAGCCCGTTCCCAAACCTGTTAGTTTGGTATGTTGGTTTTTTACATCAGAGGAAAAAAAGAGAAGAAATCCTCCAAAAATTACTGTATCAAAAATTTGAAAACAAATTTTGAAAACATGCCACTCACTGACTTTCTACAAATGTGGTTTATGAAAGTAGCAATTGTGTGGCCATGTTGCTAGAAAACACATAACACTATTAATGTCTTCTGCAAGTGTAGCAATTGTAAAGTACAAATGTGAAGGTTTTTTGATAGTAAATTTATATTATGAGAACTAAGTTGAAACAATGTAGTAAGACCTGATAATGGCAATATCGTGCTAGAATGGGGTTTTTTTGTTGTTAAGTGTCTATCGCTAAAGATCAGAGCTAGCTGAATTATGTATGAATAGAGTACCAGGACAGAAATGTGTATTTTAGAGATGCAAATGCTAACAGACAATTGCTACTGAAATATTTGAGATTTTAAACTGACATTGTATAATAGTTGAAATATCTTGGAAGCACAAATGATCCTTTTAATGTGGGCTGGTCACATCACTGCAGGACAGAGAAAACTTGTCCTTTTTTCATGCATAGCAATGATTTAAAGAATGTTAAAGGAAAACACTGGGTTTATATAGATTTTTTCTAAACTATGTATTGCTACTGCCTTGTACACTCATACAAGTCAGAAATCCTAACCTTTCATTTATGACAAAAAACAAAGAAAGAAAAAGAATAAAAAGGACAAAAGCATAAACCGCTCTAAATCCTTTTACTGAATGAAAATTCCATTTTCATTTGAACTGTAAGATCTGATATAACATATGCCATAATGAATTCAAAATGCTCAGATTCAGAGTACTGAAATGTTATGGGAGAGTTTTACACAGATTCCATAAGCACCCCTTGATTATATAATGTTATCATAGAACACAGGTATGTTAACGTAGAGGAGGGGCTTTTTTAGATGAAATGTCAGTCTTTCATGCTATGATTTTTTGGAATCCAACCATTTTTCATGAAGATATTTAAACAAGGTAAGGTTACTTCTTTTAATATCTCTATAAATAGAGACATTGAGAATTAATCTACAACTCCCCATGAAAACCCTTCACTTTGTTTATATTTTGCAGTGATCTCTTTAAAATAAGTACCATAGACTTTTGTATGTCAGGGAAAGAAAAGCAAAGGGTTACTCTGCATCTTCTACTATTCCTAACCTACTTCCAGAGCTATCTTGAAAAGCAAAGCAAAGAATGGGTTATTTGTAGAACCCTAATGGTATAAAATGCCTTTCATCAGATAGGAGGTAATACACTACTGAAAATATGTGAAACAGATGTTTTACCAAATATTCTTTTTTTAGATATGAGCGAACCTTGATAATGAATACTGCTGAAATTTTCAGTCCCAGATTTCTATTTTCTCATAGGAAAGGGGCAAGTTCCCCTTGCTACTGGAGGGTGCACAGGGCTCAGTGGGCAGCAGGCTGGAAAAGACAGACAGACCACCTCATCCCACCCTTTCAAGAGAACATGATGTGCAGTCAACAGGGAAACCAGGTATGCCTTTCATTTCAATCCCTGTGGAAGTGTCCTTTTTCTTGGGCTTTGTAAACTATCAGTGGAGATCACATCCTCAGTCCTTAACTGTCCTTAACAGTGTGAAATGGTGAGATAGTTGCAGGGAAGTGGTTTCTGCATGTCCTTCAATGGCAGATGGTTGAAGAGGGGCTGACTCCTTTGCTGCGTTCCCTTTCCTGTCCAGCACGGAGAGTGGTAGAAGCAGCTCTCTGCACTGACTGCCTGGGCTCCTCTCACAATATATGTTTCAGAAAATAAACCTTTTGCTCTAGTTAAATACCTCAAATTTATTGATTTCTGCTCCCCCCCCCCCCGCAAGTATGCTCATATTTAAGTGTTTTGAAACATGACCTGGCTTTTGTAGCATCATTCTGTCTCTTAACAAGTTGACAGTGTGGTCAGCAGTCAGTCACAGCCTGGGCATCCAGGAGCTTTCAATTTTCACAGCACTGGTTTGAACTGGAAAGAGCAAAATATGAACAGAACAAGATCAATCTTTAAATTAAGACACCTCAGATCTTCTGGGGAATTGAATTAAAAGAATTTGAAAGAGTATCCAGTGCCCTTGCAGACCATGTTACAGATGCAGTGAACCACTTTTAGCTGATGTTTTAAGCACTATTCTATTATTTGAATAATGTGGTGTTGCTGTTGCTGTTTAAAATACAGGTAATTCTTGTGTACCTTCCTGGTTGATGTATCTTAATGAACTAGTGCCAGCTGAATGGGCTGAGCCATTGTCCTATTGACCCATGTTCAAAATAACATTCCGAGTTTAGTCTGATTTTGTCTAAAATTATACAGGGCAAATACAGTCTCTAGGGAAGTTTCTGTATCAAATGGAGACACCATTCCCAGACCAGACTGACAAGATGATTGAACAGATCTTTTGCAGGTATGACTGTTAATGCTGCTGTTCACATTGAGTTTTAATATGTGCAGAAAAACATTTTTATTTGTTTCAGGGTCTTTGCAAGCTGCTACTGTGTTAATTTCAGTAAGTGTCCTGGGTTCAGCTACAGCAG